>NW_015387543.1:436947-437989 GCF_001527695.2 Protobothrops mucrosquamatus
GCAACTGAATTGACCCTGAGAAGACAAAGGAGTGATATACAAATGGCATTACCCACAGCTGCAGGAACTGTTGAAGAGGTGCCAGAAGAAATGCTGATTGATCTATTCAGTGCACTGCCGGAACCTGAGCAAGTTAATATCATTCAAAGATTGGATGACCTAAAAGAGGCACTGACAACAACTCAATTTACAGCAAAGCTTCTATTTAATTTGACTCCACTAATTGCGCAACCTTGTGACAATACATTTAATCAACAATCTGCCTTTACCTTAATAGTAAAAAAAGGTAGCGTCACACAGGCGGACAGTGGGGCAACTGCACTGATTGACCCTGTCTCTGAGAAACAACTGAAAGACAAAGGGCTTTACCACACAATGCCTCCCAAGCCGACAAATACTAAGGATATAATCCAGCTTCCATCCTCATTTGACTTAGAAGTTTCCACAACATCTCCCTACAAGATGAACTCTCAGCTACGCCCCTCCAAAAATGGACATAAATCTACATTTATAGATTTAAGCCGGAGTACCTGCCCTTCTAAAAAAAAAATATCCCTGGAGCAAGGGCAGAGGCACACTGGCAATCGAGATATAGAGGAACAACAACAAGTTCTGCAACCCACGAGAAGAAATACCGAACCTCACAACAACTGTGTTTATATGGGATGCATAGATGATATTGACTTGGCTCCAATGTCAAGTTGACATCTGGCATTTTTACCATCTAGCCAATCAACCAAGCCAAACCACCTTGCCTCCGAGAAGCCCATACAGATGATGACCTGGAACATAGCGGGCTAGAAAGGGATGGTCGATAGTGGAGCTTTCTCCCTAGATTTAATGTAATAGCCCTTCAAGAAACCTGGTTAACCGAAGTGGATGAACCAGTACAACTGCCAGGTTTTCAGGGATGGGCCTCCCCAGCCCAAAAAACAAAGAACAAAGGGAGACCCTCTGGTGGGCTATGTATTCTTATAAAGCAAGAGTTGCAATGGCAGGGGGAGAAACTATATAATGAAGATAAGTATTCATATTTTCTAGC
>NW_015387543.1:440268-449151 GCF_001527695.2 Protobothrops mucrosquamatus
AATGGTCAGATATGGGAGATTCCATTCTATACCTTACAATGAGCGTCTCTGCATTTGCGGAGCAGCAGAGGTAGAAGACCTGGCTCACATACTATTTGATTGTTGCTTGTACAAGAGGGTGAGAGACAGGTTCCTCGGTCTATATATCAAACGAATGACTCATTGGGATCCCCATATCAAAACAACTTACCTTATGTGCAGCCAGAACTTGAAAATAACATTTAACACAGCACAATATTTAAACAAAATGGTTCGGTTGAGATCTACATATGTGGGACTGATTGGGGTAGATTGCAAGGCTGACTCCAAGATATAATTTTATCATATTTTATCTATACTTTAAATTATTGTACTCTATTTTAACTTCATTTTAGACTGTATTTTACTCCAATTTCATCTTAAGTCATATATTATTCTAGTTCCATTTTAAACTGTATTTTATCAAATTTTATTTTAAATTGCTTTTATTAGACTTTGGTAATGATTTGTTGTTGGAACTTTGCACTTTGATATGGCCCAAGGGCTAATCAATAAAGATTATTATTAAATGTATGTGCCTTCTTACAACCTGCAATGTTAAGTATTCTTAATACTGACAATGTATTGTAAGGACTTTTGTACCACTGAGTGCCATTATGCCTTTTTGCATGTATGTGATCTTTGAACAACCAACAATGCTTGTAAGTGTCAAAGAACTAGGGGGGAGGGATGTAATGTATTGTGTTAAACTTATGGAACAGTTGCAGAAATCTGTGCAAGGACCATTAGCAGACCACGTGGCCTGCTAGCCAGACTTGCTGTCTGCAAGGTTGATTAGTATGTATTTGAGCGGGAAAATATGATGCATTCATTGGCTGATGCCGCCCCAAAGCTGAATGTATAAATAGGGGCGGAGCCATGCTTGTTAGTTTCTGTTTTGACCATCAATAAAGAAGTACTTGTTTCTATTGCTGCCTCTTCAATGCTGAACCAAGCAGAAAACAGAACAATCCCATAAATACAGGATGAGTATACTTCATAAAAAATGTTGAAGAAATACTTTGGAATGAGAGTAAACATGTGTATGGCATCTCTGTTTAAAGTAGTGTGATCAAACTTTGATGTGTTTGTCTTTATGGAAAAGATCAGTTATCATTTAAAATCGTTAGCAACCCATAAAGGAAAGGATGTAGATTAATATTAATATATCTCCTCAAATCTTTAGAGTATGATTCTCTAAAAAATTCAGCAATTTCAAGAAAAATTAAATGTAATTTTAAAATGGTATGCATTTAGAAGTTGTTTTCAGGCAACACTATTTAAGTATTTAAGTAGGGTTTGAATATTTTTTTTTAAAAGTAGCCCAACGTTTTTCTGATTTCCAAATGAGCCTGGAAAGAAACAGTCTTAAGAGTTATATTTATTTCAAAGAATTGTCTCCTTTTAAAGCAATAACATTTCTCTTTCAGGTTCACACTGATGTACTAAAATTGCAATGCCTTGATAAAATTCCCGAAGCATCTTGCTAACACAAAGATAACAATACATTCCTTTACTATTGAGTTTTTGCAGATTACCACCCCCATTGCATAAATAATTACAAACAAGTTTTAAAAAAATACAGTGTTTAATTCAATCAGCCGTGCATTTGGGAATTTAATCACATTTCTCCATTTCCTGATTTAAAATCCTGATTTCCTTGGGAACCTAAATTAACAGGACTTTTTTGTAACCCTGGGATACTTACTTAACAATGAGGCACATGAGGTTTACTCATAATTGATATTCCTACTAGAACTACAATTTTGTTTGCATTAGTGGACAGGAGGCCCAACTGAATATATTTAGATTTATTTCTGAGTAAACTTTATAGAGAGACCCCTGAAATGCAAGGCCACGATTCAAGACAAAGCAAAATTATGAAGACCCAGAATCTTCTCTCCCCAAATTTATGCTGAAATACAGAGATAATCTACAGATAGTCCTCCACTTACAACAGTACATTTAGTGACTTTTCAAAGTTACAATACTGAAAAAAGTGACTTATGATCATTTTTCATACAATTGTTGAAGCATCCCCATAGTCACGTGATCAAAATTTAAATGCTTGGCAACTGATTTATATTTACGATGGTTGCAGTGTCCTGAGATCATGTGATCATGTTTTGTGACTTTATGACAAACAAAATCAATGGGGAAGCTGAATTCACTTAACAGCTGTGTTAGTCATTTAAAACTGCAATGATTCACTTAATAACTGTGGCAAGAAAGGTAAAATGGGGCAAAATTCATTTAACAACTGTCTCACTTAGCAACAGAAATTTTTGGCTCAATTATGGTTGTAAGTCAAGGATTACCTGTACTTTGAACAAATAATGCCATTTTATTGTTGAAAAACACCTCTCAGATCCATCTGTCCTCATATTTCTCATGTATTACACCCCTTCATTAGCCATTTTACATGTTATACCCTCCACTCCCCAAAAGGTCACTGAAATGTCTTGTTTCCAGTCTGAAATGCCACATCATGCTAAAAAAAAGTCCTTCATTTATAACATCAGAACCATGAGCCCCAGTGAATCACTCTTAGCAGAGAAAAGTTGTGCTCTTTGGAATATGCCACATTCAGAGGACTGTGAAAAAAACAACCAAAAGGTCAAGTTGCTGGAGCATAGTTGCAACACTTTGGCTTTGTAGTTCTGGAGAAGGGAAGGTTAAGTGGAAATATGATAAAGATATCACTCACTCATACTTCTAAACTCTCCTTTCCCCTTCAGATTTTGCTCTAGTGATGGGTAATTTTAAACAGAATAACAGAGTTGTAAGGGTTCTTAGAGGTCTTCTAGTCCAATCCCCTGCTCAAGCAGGAGATCCTGTACCATTTCAGACAAGTGGCTGGAATTTTCAGAAAAAAATGGATTTTCAGAGAGGATTAAGCAAATTCATGGCAGAGAAGGCAATCAATTGTCACTCTAACTTAGATATTATTTCTAATATTAGAGACAACAGACCTATCTATACTACCTGCTGTAGAAGAAGTGTAGAAGTGTCTCTGTATATTGATTTCCCATTGGTTGAAATAGTTTGCTAGGATAAGTGAAATTTTAATATGATCAGCCCTGAAGGATACAGATGCATTAGAAAGCGGAATATACATTTTTATATAATTTTATTAAATATGTTTCTTTAATAAAATAGAGCTCTCCTCAGAAGAAAATGGCAAACCTATTTGCTATATACCGTCATATTCTTGCAAGTATGAAACCTTTCAGAATAAAATTGTTTTCAATACCTAGAAAATACTTTTTTTCTGGAAAAGAAGCTCCAGACCTTTCCCTTTCCTATTTATTTCCTTCTTGCATACCCTCTGGATCAATCCTACTTTCAGTCTTTGCAAGAATACCCTACTACTCACCTAAGTTCAGGATTTATTGTATTAATGAAGTTGTAACATCTTCCCAGGACAATTTCCAGCAGGTGTTCAGTGGTTCCTCTGCCTTTCCACTCCTGTTCTTCTGCAATGGGGATCTTCTTCCTTCCAAGCCTGAGCAGTCCAAAAACCACAAAAACAGTCAAGGTGCCCAAAAGCACCACTATCACCCCTGTCAAAATCAGTTTCTGTTTCTTTGTCCAGGAAGAACTGTTTTGAAAGGGCATCTTAGTAGAAGTTTTTGAAGAGCAGCAGCAGCTGCACTTTCTGCCTCCTTCACTCCTGGCAGCAATGTAGCTTTTATGTGGTCCCTGCTCCTCCTCCTCCTCTTCCTAGTTTTCTGGGCTGGCTCACTGGCTCACACTTGTAAAGAAACACTTGCAGAGAAGCCTGAGAAAGCACTTCTATTGGCTCAAGGGAAAAGCTTCACCTGAAATTGGACAGCACCAGCTTGACTCAGATTGTCTCACTGAATAGTCACTGGGGGAGAGTTGTCACTCTCATTTTAATTCTCCTTCTGTCTTGTAATTTGTTTCATCTGGGGGAGGATACCAATATTCATTACCAAAAAGTTACAAACATTTTAAAATGCAGAAGGGTCATAACATGGGGAAAAGTAAAGGCTTTCTAGGACTATTGCTTTTAAAAATCTTTCTATTTTCATCTTTCTCTAATGTATTCCTGCCAAGCCAAAAAGGGCCCTTAAGAAGCTCAATTTACATAAACCCAGAGAGATAGCTGTTTCTTTGACTAAGGCTGGTTCAAAAGTGCTCAAAGGAGCTTTTGTGCAAACACAGCCAAAACAGGAATACATAACCCTGTATCTGAATCACTGCTAGTTCAGTATACCCTTTGCAGTAGCTATATTTTATTTATCCTTTGTATAAGCAAGCTGTAGTGGCCAGATGGCTGATGCTAAACTTGAACCATACTTTATAAATCAAAATGACTGAGTTCACATATCACATATTGTCTAGGCTGCCTCAGATTCCTACACTAATTGTTTCCAGAATTTGGCACACTTACAAGAAATGCATGATACTGCTTGAATAGAAAACCTTCTCTTATCGTAGTCATAGCAACCAAAACAAAATGAAGAACAGCTTCTAATCAAATGGAAAAGTTGAGCCAGTATTCAGACATAATGTTGTTAAGGTTTAATCCATGGTTTCTTTCCCCCAGTTTCACATATCAAAGGCCTGCTGCTGCCCCTTTCTGAGGCTTATCTGTGATGGCCACCTTTCAGCATGGACCTTCTCTTCACATCTCCCCAACCTCAATCCTAAATGTCCCCTCAGTCAGGGTTTCTCAAATGCTGTGCTTCTATAGCTCCTAAGATGATAAATCAGTGTGACTTCCATGAATCAAACAAATTATTTCAAGGGTGTAAGGCTTGAGCAAGAAATCAATGTACCATATTTAATAATTTAGTTGTAATCTTTCTATCATGAGATTTTCAGCCTGTGTGGCACTGTAACTGCCCATGCAATACATAGGACAGGTTTGGGGATAAACCAATTGGGTTTTAAGAAACTGTGATGCCCAAGAATCTCTTCTGGTGTTAAAACATCTGAACTTGTGAGCTGTTCCTTATTTGAATGATCTATATTGCACACCATTATCTAAAGATTGAGATATAAATGGAATCCTGTCTTTTGAGGGACATATTTGACAAAATATTTAACAGATTTTGAGTTTCTCAATAATATAGGAAAATGGAACAGCTAATGGCTATACACTCTATTAATCAAATTAGTAATCAAATTAATCATTAACAACTAAGCTTCCTTTAAACATTGTCACATACTTTTAGGCTTGGCTAAGAGTGATATATTTGGAACATATTAATAGCAATGGGGTGGGGAGAGAACAGTTTTGGTGGTAGCAGGAGAAGGATAAAATGCTTTCTGAAGGTCTGTTGCTATCTGAGGTCATTGTGTTTTGCTTATGTATCAAAAATAAAACAAATGCATTTCTAAATCATTTTAAAACCAATAAGCTATCTTGCTTTAATACTTCCCAGGAGAAGAACATTCTTCAATTGGTCTCCTCTAACGATGTTTTCCAACTTCTATTTATATCAGGGAAAGAAATGGTTAAGATCTTCCTTAGCCCCTTAGAATTCTCCAACTACAGAAGGTTTTCAGCACTTAAAATCATATTCAAGAGGACCTCTATTAGAAGTAGCACTGATCAAAATCCACCTGCTTTATCCTACAGGTAGATCAACATTGTTACTAAGGTGAAAGGGTCACCCTTAATGAGGGCTGAGTTAAAACGGGAAAAGAAAATGTTAAACAAGAAAAACCAGTAATATCTTATGACCAACCAGGAAGTTGAATTATTGACACAGTAATTACTCTAAATCCTGTGCTTTGACAATATCTTTGACAAACATCCTAATAATCTGGAACAAGTTCTTTCTTAGATTGCTTTTTTAAAAACTCCCAGTGAGAAAGAAAATGTAATGTGACATTGTTTCCTATACTGCTGAAGAATCAAAGCACTTCCATGCAGCCGCCATCTTATCCCCAAACCCTCTGGGGCTACCTGATGAATATCCTTACATTATAATGCTTGTCATACAAAGAGCTCTCCAGGTTTTTGAGCAAATCAGACACCCTTCCAGTAAATATCAGAGGTCTGGAATAATTAGCAGTCCCTATTCTTAGTTGCCACACCTGCAGATAAAAATGGCCACTGTAATGGACTTCCAGTTTTGTGCGGTAGCAGCCAGTCATGGGCTTGCAGATTCTCTGCACCCTTGCAGGTAATTTTGCCCTGCCAGGGGACCCTAAATGGGTCTAAGTCGCCTCAGAGAGGCGACAAAGAAAGAAGGGTGCTCCAGCGATTCTGGAATGGCGGTGGCCGTTCCATTCGACTTGGGGAAAGCCTTCTAACCCGACAGGAGAAAGGCTGGCCGTATTGCATCGACCAGCCCAAGCTACTAGCAACTGAAGTCCAAAAGCACTAACCAGCACAACTGTGAACAGTGTGCTTGAAACTGGGTGAGGAATTCGATCTTCTCTTTTCTATTTTACATTTAATTTCCTGGAAAAGATCCCCAAGAAGCAAAATACCTCTGAAAAGGAAGGAGGGGGATTTCCGCCCCACCCTTATACTAACGGAAGCGGCAAATTAGTCTTTTTATGGAGGATCAAAATATATGGAAGTGAAATAAATATAAAACCTGAAACTTAAAACTCAAATCTGGATAAATCTAAAATTGTTTGAATGGTTAAGACTCTCATTTTAAAGATAATTGTTTATTTTGGAAATTGAAAAACAAATAGTTGCTGACACCTAGTGGCAGATGAAGACTATGACAGCTATGACTTTAATATAAGACTTGGCAAAATCTGGGAAAAGCTAATCTGTGTCTGTGACCTTCAAACCTTTAACAACAAAGAACAGCTGTGACAAAAAAAGCAATAATCTGGGCTGTAGACAAAGAGAGAATTATAAATTTTAGAAAAAAAAATCTTTTTTGAACTATTTGGATTACAAATATCTATCTAATTGGGACTCTAAAGTTATTTGCAGAGAAAAGAAAGGAAGAGGAAAACTCAAATTCTTTGCCATCATGGATCAGAGACACATAGAAAGAACATATCAAGAAAACAAATACTTCACAAGAGGAGATATGTAGTATACTGCAACTAATTCAAACAACAATGACTTTAAACCACAAAGAAATCCAAAACAACTTTGAAATATAAACCAATCTATTTCCAAGTTAACTCTACAACAACAAAAATCCCAGAAAACAACAACAGAGAAGGAGCAGATAAAACAGATAAATGGATATAGAACTGAGAATAAAGACTTAAAGATGGAACTTAACAAAACAAGGAAACGTGATTTAATCCTAGTGGAAAAAAATTCACAAAAATTGGAAAAAACAACTTATCCCTTAAGATTACAAAATAACTCTGAGGACAAGAAAACAGATTGGATAAAATGTCAGGAGCATCTGAGAGAAAGGAAATGATAAGAGAAGTGGAGAAAAAGAAAAAGAAAAAGATTTTCAACAAACACGGAAAGGCATGGGTCCTGTACAAAGACACTTCTCCTGATTTACTTTTTATATCTACAGCAACATTTATGAACATTCGGAAAAACTTTTTGATTCAGCAAAATCAATTGATTAAGAAAGATACTGGGCAAAAGAAAAAGTCTAAAGTGGAAACTAAGAAAATAGATGATGGGACTTAACAGAGAGAATACTTAAAAAAGAAACATTTGTTTGAATATGGTTAAAGAAATAGAAAAGTTTTGGAATATATATGTCACTCTAAGAGGGGTGAATTCTTTAAATATAATATAGTATGCTTTTTTCCCTTTTTTGTTCTCTTTCTTGATATGAGTAATATAAAAAAAGTTGAAATTACTTGGATAAAGGAAATGTTTTAGATATTTAAATGTGCTTGAATTTAAGAAAATTATAATGGATAAAAAACTGTTCTGAATAAGAGTTAAAGGACTAGATGACTAGATGTATTAAATGGAATGTTTAAAGATTAAATATATATTTTAATTATGGTTAAAAAGAATAAGAAATTTAGGAAATAAATATATATTAGTTAGGAGGGATATATATTTTAAGTAGTATGTTATTTTTCATGCTTCTTTACTGTTGCTTTTCTTTTTTCTTTTCTATTGTTTTATCTATTCCTTAGGAAATGTAAAAGTAGACTTACGGTTCCGGTATGCAGCGACGCCAATCACATCTGGGGACTCGTCTCCAGTCCAGCCAGGTTTTCTTCACCGGTAGACCCCTTAGTGGGTCGAAAGTCACCCTGGAGGGGCGACCACTGAGGACGAGGCTTTCTGGTCACTGCGGGAGGGTGGCAGCTTCTCCTGTGGCTCCAGCTATCTCCTTAGGGCCGACAGAGCAAAGATCGTCCTGCAAGATGGCCAATTACCCTGCTGCACCAGCCAAAGTCACAATTACACCTAACCGCATCAGACCCACTGCGGATGATCCGGGTGAGATATTCTTTGCCCCTCTCTTTACCCTATTTGGTTTTTTTTATTGCCTGTAAAAGCTTGGTTGGAATTATTTTCCCGTCTGGAAAAAGCAGCTTTTTTTAAAAAAAATTTTTTTTATTATTTTCAAGTATAACAAAATATAAACATAAACTTGATGCATATAAATACAAAACATCAGTACACAAAAGAAAAGATACTTTACGGGTGATCCCGGCTGCCCCCTCTCCGCTTCCCCCTCTTTCACCTACCACCTTCCTCCCTCTAGACTCTCAACCACTCCACCTTCCTCCTTCCACTCCCTACTTCCCAACCTCTTTCTCAAGCACCAGCCGGAAGCAGTTTGGGGTAACAGCCAGGATCATCCTTATAAATATACTTCCAAAATAATTAATAAACACATCAATTCTTATATATTTTTATCCTTTTCCCCCCTCCCCCCCCGGACTTCCCAGAGCTAAACCCAGGAATAATTACAAAATAAT
>NW_015387543.1:452748-470033 GCF_001527695.2 Protobothrops mucrosquamatus
CCATTCCCACTGGTATTTCCCATCTAAAAGGCAGTTGTCGCTTTTTTAACTCCTGTGCCAGAAAGGCAAATTCCTTTCTTTTTCTTAAGATTTTAGATGGTACTTCTTTCAAAAGTATAACATCTTGTGCAGCTATCTGAAATCTCTGATGATAAAAAGCCTGTATAATATCATTGCGACGTGTCTTTCTAGAAAAATAGACAACAACATCCCTAGGCTGGTTCTTCTGACGTGCAACCCATGAGTTTACTCTATATATTTTTTCAATTTCTCCAAAGATAATTTCAGGATCGCAGTCAAAGACCAGGGCAAGTGCGGTTGATATTTCCTCTTTAAGTTTTTCCTGTAAGTCCTCTTTTAACCCTCTGATTCTTATAGCATGTTCCATCTCTCTAAATTGTGATATCACATTATCATTTTGTAATATCTGCACTTCTTCTTCAACCTTTCCCATTCTCTCCTCCATTCTCTCCTCCATCCCCTCCATCTTCTCCCCCACATCATCTATACGTTCATCTATACAGTCCACATGAGAAGCAAAACCTTGAAAGATTTGAGATAAATTCTCACACAATTCATCATTTTTCTTTACAAGAAGTTCCTCAATTTCCACTCTCATTTGTTGTATAATTTGCTGTGTTTGTTGTGCCATTTGTTTTGAGAGCTGTGCCAAAGAATCTTGTAAGTCCTTAAGAGTAATATAAAGAGGAGGAGAGGGTGGGGGGGTTTTTTAGCTTTCTGCTGTGATGTTTGTACAGCTGGAGATGAAGCAAGAGCTTTAGGTGCTGCAGAAGTTCCACGTTTAGAAGCCATTATAACTTAAGAATAATTATAAAATTTTCTTAAAAAGTGTCAAAAGTCAATGCAGATGTCGTCAGTAAATTAATCTTAAAAAGATCTAAAAAGGAAGTTAAAAAGATATAAAAAATGTCAGACAATGTTACATCGTTAGGTGTTGGCCTTCTCTTCACTTTCAAAAGGAAATCTTGTTTCTTCGCCAAACTGGCGTCGGTAAAAAAAGAAATTCAAAGTGAAAGTTGAATTCGTAATGTCTTCTAGTCTTTAAAAAGATCGAGTTAGAGTTGAAATTTTATCCAAAAAATCCGACGTTCCTGGTAAGCTCTGTCTATTAGAGCTTTACTCACAGTTCAAATCTTTAGCATTGGAGGTGGAAACGGCGTCTTGCTTCGTTAGAACGAAGACGTCCCGATCTATGGAGATGGCTGTGAGCTCCGGCGGAGTTCACACCTACATCTCCCCGAGAGCCCTCGGGGAGACTAGGGAACTCTACGCCTACTCACCAGCAGCTCACCTTCTTCCCTTCGCCCGAGAAGAAGGCTGAAGCCGGCAAACAGCTGATACGCGCTGTTTTGCCGGCTTTTACATAGAACGCTGACGGGAGGCTGTCAGATTGCCTCCATCGGCCGCCGGCAGCCACCAGAAGTCCCCTGGAAAAAGCAGCTTTTGTATGCGTGGGAAGAAAGGCGCTGAGAACAAAAAATTTTAAAGACTACATTTTATTTCCATTCATTTTGGGATACAGAAAAAAACGTTTTTTCAAATTGTATTATTATTTTATATTGGAAGATTATTTCTTTCTCCACTTTTTTCTTCAAAAGATAGAAAAAAGGAGAAAAAAAATGGTGTCTGGAAAAGATTTTTTATTTACTGAGGACATCTAGTGGTGAAAAGTTAATATTGCAACTGTGGATTATTGTTTGGAGAGAAGGACCTGACCTTCAAACTATTCTTGGAAGAGAAAAGATAAGCTGATGCAGCTGTGGGAGCTGAGGGGGTGGACATTGCTTAACTACAGTTTTCACTAAAAAGAAAAAAGAAAGGATCTTCTTCAATCACTTTTAAAATGGAGAAATTTTACTCTCACTTAAACTGCAAACTTATACTGGAAAAGATTTATGAGGCTACTGAAGAAATATGTGCCACAATGAAAGGGATTACTACAGAACTAAGACCCAACTCTACCCCAAACTCTCAAACTGACTTTCAGACTACATCTGATTATTCTACAAACCAAAACATATCAGAAGAGGAACTAAGGGAGATTAAAGAGGAATTTGCTACAATGAAAGAGATTACCACAGAATTAAGAGCCAGAAACTCTTCTCCAAACCTTAAAATTGACTCTCAGACTACATTTGACTATTCTACAAACCTAAATATACTAAAAGATGACTTCATTGAGAATACAGAGGAACGTATTTTACCTTACAAGCATTTCATCTATATTTTTGAGGATCAGAAAAAGCAAAGATTGAGATTTGAACCTTTAAAGCAGCGAGGTTTCAAGGATAAGAGAAATAGAAGTCAAATGCAGAGGTCAGGAGGCTTCTTACTGTCTCAAATGATATTACAAGCAACAAAGAGAGACCTATCGGTTGAGAGGGAAGCTCTGTTATGGAATCCTGCTTGGCATAAAAAGAAGCCTAGAATAAGACTGAAAAGAGAAATTTAAAACTATATATAATGGATTTAAGGCATTTTAAAACTATGGATTGATTTAAGGATTAAGTTTTTGAGTTAGAAGTAAGAAAAATGGGTGATTATTAGAATATATATATATTAAATAGATTAAGAATGTATTTTTTGGAATAATAGGTTTATTTGTATGAAAACTATTATGTAATGGAATGAAGAAAACTGAAGAGGTGTTTTAGATCGGGATTGAACTAATAATTAATTGAATGTTATTTTAATAAGATGATGTGTTTGTTTGATAATATGGATGTTATTAGGTATGACAATTAATTGGATGAAATTAGAATCTTGTCTAATGGACTTAAATGATTTAAGGTTGATATTACTTTGTCAGCTTAAAGAAATTGATTGATTGATGGATTAGATATGCATAGGATAGATCAATATTTTATTTTAATTAGGAGATATTAGTGGAAGAAGAAATAAACAAGACTTATGATAAAATTAAGGAATTAGGATATATCTGCAAGAGATACCTGAACTGATTATGTGTTTATTTAAAGTTAAATTTGATTATGGTATTGTAATTTCATAAAGCTCTAAAACAGGTTTAGGATTAATAGAAATTTAAGTTAGAAATGGACTATTTTAAATATATTAAGCTATTTGAGGGAAACAGAGAGGGAATATTTGATGTATTGATTGAGTTATCTATATATGTTTTATCTTTGGATTTTTGATTACCCCAGCACCACGGTGTGTCTTGAGCACTTTGTCTTAAGAATTAAAAAACCAATAAAATTTGTTTCAAAAAAAAAGAAATGTAAAAGTATGAGATGGTTCATATGGAAAAATAGAGTTAAATTCATAAATGTAATTAATTTTTGAGAAAATCTTAACCAGTAAGAATATCTAGAATTTGGTGGGAGAAACAAATTAATATAAGGAATGTAACAGGATCTATGATAAGGCAACCAGAATGATTGGATAGAAAAGAAATATTATATTGATGTGATTATTATTTTTAGGACTATTGGGAAAAATTATATATTTAATTGTTATCTATCAAAACAATAAAAATTGACTTCCGGTTCCAGATCATGGTGCACTCAGTCGTACGGAGAGACTTGTCTCTTCGCCGGCTGCTTTCCCTCTGCCGGTAGACCCCTATCGGGTCAAATAGTCACCCTGGAGGGGCGACCACCGTCGAGAAGGCTCTCGTCTGACTGCGGAAGCACGGCAGCTCCTTCCGCAGTCCGAGCTAGCTCCGTAGAGCTGACGGAGAAGAAGATCGGCCAGTAAAATGGCCGATCACCCAGCTGCACCAGCCGAAAGTCAGAAGAACAGCTAAGCATAAAGAACCACCATGGTGAATCCGGGTGAGACCCTTCCTTCTCTCTCTTCACCCTAATTACTTTCCTGTAAAAAGCCTTTGAACTACTTCCCTGTTTTAAGAGAGCGGCGTTAGTGTACTTGGGGAAAAGAGCTTGACAAAAGAAATAAAATAGTTATTTTTTATTGACTATTTAATTTTTTGGATACCTAGAGGTCCTGAAAAAAAAATTTCTATCATAGAACATTATTATTACTCTATTTATTAGGTTGGAGATATCTGTTTTTCTTTTTCTATTTTTTTAATGAGACAAAATTTTATTAACTTGGAAAAAATGTTTTACAGTCCACTGAGGACATCTTGTGGTGAAAATTGTCATTGCAATTGTATTTCCTTTTGCTATTTGAAAATGGATTTGACCTTCAAATGATAATAAAAGGGAAAAGATAAAGAACTTGGAAGAGCTGGGTGGTGAATTTGCCTACTAGAAATTTTGGAGGTGGATATTTGTTGACTCTTACTAAATATAGCCTCCACCAAAAGATTAAAAGACTATTTCACCACTGAAATAGAGGAATCCTACCCACAGCTTGATTATGAACTTATACTGGAAAAAATCTTGGAAGCTACGGCGTATATGAAATCTTGGAGAAAAATTAAAGATGATATTTCAGAACCACAAACTGATTCTCAAATTTTAATGGATCAAACTATAGGCCAAAGAACAATAGAGAAGGAACAGAGTAACCACAAAGAGGCCTCCACTCAACAACATATACAACCTAAAGAGATGGAGGAATTACACCTACAACACAACTATGAACTTACACTGGGAGAAATCATGGAAACTATTGAGCAAATCAATTTTACACAACCCCATATACAATCCATGGAGAATTTTGATGATCAAAGAATAACCTGAATTCTTAAAAACAACAGAGACTGACATCCAGACACAAGTCACTGAAAATTGTGATAATAGTTGGAATGGAATAAAACTGATTATACCATTCAGATGACACTGGAAGAAAGGGAAGAGAACTTTGACCAGTCTGAAATGTCAAGAAATACTTCTATTCAAATATTGAGGTTTGATGATGCAGAAGCTTTATTATGGAAACCGGTTTGGCACAGAAAGAAAGCTAGAGTTAGATTTAAAAATGTGTTTCAAAATTTCATCTAATGGGTTAAAAAGGCTTTAGAGATTTTGACTGATTTAATAACTAACGGAGTACGTGAATTCTGTAAAAGGATATTTTTTGTAATAATATTTTGTATTAGATATGATAATTATTTGGAGGGGTAAATTTTATCTAATGGGTTAAAAAGACTTTCTATAGATATAGATTGATTGATAGAATATATATTTAAAATAGATAGAAATGTATCTTTTGGACTGATATTTTTATTTGAAGTAAGACAATTATTTTGTAATAGAAGGAGAAAAAGAGGGATCTGTGATAAGAGAAGAAATGGTATTAATAAATGATTAAGAAATAGATTATATGTGGGAAATATAAGGATGTTATTGTTGGAACAATATATTTATTTTAGATAGAATTATTATGTTAGGGAAAAGGGAAATGAGGGATACCTGAAGTGTTAATAATATGTTTATTTAAGGCTAATTGGAATATGGTAATTGTAAATTAGTAAAGCTTAAAAACAGGACTTGGATTTTTATAACTGAAATGTGATTGATGACTGATTTGATTGATTGAAGTTTATTTAGAAATGTATTAATTTGAATATGTAATATTATATGAGGGAAATAGAGAGGGAACTTTTAATGAATTAACCTGAATTATATATGTATGATTTGCTTTTGGATAATTGATACACCCATCACCATGTTGTTTCTTAAGCACTCTGATGTAAAAATTAAAAAACCAATACAATTTTTATAAAAAAACAAAACAATAAGAATTGTATTAACTCAATGTTTGCAAAAGAGGATATTTTGGGAAAAGACGAAATCAATTAAAACTTTTGTGTGGATTATGGATTATAGAAATAAATTGTTAGTGATTGTTTTACAAATGTAACCCAGACAATACACTGTTCACCAATTATTAAGTGATTTATGTTTTTTAAAAATCAATAAAATATATTACAAAAAAATGGCCACTGTATGGATAGAGTGGAATAGCCATTCTTCTACTCCAGGGCTTTTCAACTGGTGGTAAGCATACCACTGGTGGTACTTTGGCACCTGGCAAGTGATACATGACCTAGACAAGTGTAGCGGGGGGATGAGCTAAAGTGGCAGCAGTGCCAATGAGCTGAAGCAGTGGCAGCACTGCACAGGTCTGGGGGAGAGTCAGTTGGAGCTGCAATGTTGCTAGGGCTCTGCTGAGGGCCCAGGATTAGCACATGGGGCTCCAGCTCATCAGCACTTCTGGTAGCCTCTGCTATCACTGGGAAAAGCAGACAGGCCTTGTGGTGAGAGAGTCAGCTAGAGCTACAGGGCTGCCGGAGCTTAGTAGAGGCCCCAGGATCAGAGCATACAGTTGATCAGTGCAGTGTGCAATGGCCAGCTGGGGAGTGAGTGACCACCTGGGGGAGTGAGATTAGGGTACCAACCAACATTGGAGTTATCCCTGAACCCCAGAGGGTGGTGCACCCGGAAGAGAAAAGGAAGAGGGGGGGAGAGAATATAAAAGGAGGAAGTTTTGATGGGAGAGGGAGAGGAAAAAAAGATGTTATGGAAAGAGAAGGGGACGGAGAAAGAGAGAGGAAGAAGAGGAGAGGCTTCTGTGAAGGATCAACAAAGGAGCAGAAGCTGTGGAAGGAGAGCCCAGCAGGCAGTGAAAGAGAGAGAGAGGAGAGGGAGAAAGGAAGAAGGGCTGATCTGACCCCCAAGTTAGTAAGGACCCACCCCACTTTGCATCTTAAGAAGACAGAACTCTTGGAATAGTTCTTCCAACAGGCATCATTTATTAAGAGAAAATGGTTGCAGGTATTCTAGACAGGACTTGGGGTCCAAGTTCTCCCATTCAAGGTTTTAAGGGGTCCCCCAGTAGCCCCACCCCATCACCCCCTTCTTCCAGCGACAGTCCCAGGCATTACATTCCCACCCCCTTTTCCTCACTGCCAGGAAAGGAGACTTCAGAGAGGAGTACATGAAAGGTAATAGCCCCATTGTTATGGTTAGTCCTTTTGGTGATATCCACATTCAGTCCCTTTGAATTTGAAATGGAGGAAGTGAGAGCCATAAAACTCCTCTGCTCATCTCCCTCCCCCTTCATCGTATGACAGAATCCAGAGAGGGCAGAAATGGGGTTTTCCATAGTTGATAACTAGAGATGAATTATAATTGGATTCTGACAGGTAAATATTAATAAATATGGATAAATTTGTCATACATTTGTCATTGCAAAGGGAAAGTGATTCAGCAAAGGAACCACCCCCAAAAAATTAAAACTGGCACCAAATTGAAAATACAGTGAAGATTATTTGAAGTTTGGATTTTATATTGTAGAAGAAAATGATCAGCAGCTTCTTGTTTGTGTTATCTGCAATAAAGTACTATCAAAGCATTATATGAAGCCTTCTTTGCTCCAGATACATTTAACAACAAAACTTAAAGAACACACCAAAAAGCCAGTAGCATTTTTCATGAGGAAGAGAGATAAATTTATAAAATGCTGTGCTGCTTTCATGAAGTTTACAACCATCTTGAAAAAAAGGTCTGGAAGCATCTTATGTCTATGAATTATCCTTGATAGCAGCTAAATGAAATAAGTCTCAGTCATTAAACAAGTCATGGTTCCCTCTGCCATTGAAATTGTTTCAATTTTCTTTGATGAAAAAATGGCTGATGCTATTTGTAATACATTCCATGTTCTGACAATACCGTCCAAAGACAAATACAAGATATGGCCACAGAAGTTACTCAACAAGTGATGGAAAAAATCACAGCAGCAGAAAAAATTGCATTTCAATTGGACGAAAGCACTGACATCACTGGTGAAGCGCAATTAATTGTCTTTGTGCGTGTTCCTGATTTGGATGATATACTGGAACATGTATTATTTTGCTGCCCACTACCTGGTAGAATGACTGGGGAAGAAATATTCACAATAATCAACAATGTTTTCAGTGAAATATGGAATATTATAGACTTGGTGTGTAGCAATTTGTTCCAATGGTGCAGCAACTATTACAGGAAGAGCTTCGGGCGTGATGATAGCATGAGCTAAGACAAGAAACAGTTCTATTGTTTCAAATCATTGCATCTTGCATAGATATGCACTTGCTTCAAATGGATGAGCCCATTTTTACATGAGATTTTGGAGGATGCTGCAAAAATAATAAATTCATCAAAAGCATACAATTGAATGGACTTTTATTCCGACAATTATGCAAGGATTTGGATTCTGAGCACAGCACTCTTCTCTTTCATACAGAAGTATGTTTGTTGTCGAGAGGTGAAACATTATCGAGATTATTTGAATTATGAGATGAATTGCACCTGTTCCTGAGGAATGTTTCATCACCCCTAGCAGAAAAGTTTGAAAATGTCTTCTGGGTGTCCTGCTTTGGCTATTTGGCTGACATATTTAAAAAGCTAAATGAACTTAATTGGTCACTGCAGGGCCCAGTCATAATGTGTTTATCATGGAAGACAAAGTTTGTGCATTCTACAAAAAAAATCTCCCTGTGGATAGGCCAAGTAAAGGAAGGAAATATTGTATCATTTCCCAATGTGTCAGCAACAAAAAAAAAATCCAACAGGTTAGCCCAAACATTACACTAATCTTCAAATCCCTCTGTTAACCATTTGTTATTGTATTTAATATGTAGAAAGTCGACAAATGGCTTCCAGTCCCTTATAAAGCTGTCTAACCCATTGTCTCTAATCAAAGCAGTTCGTTTCACCATCTCTACTAATTCAGTCAATTTTAAAATCCATTCTTCAACATCGACATCTCTTTTCTTTTTCAGTGCTTGGCAAGTTCAATCCTCGCAGCGGTCATGATGTGAAGGAATAGCACCCCAAATTGTTTTTTGATTGGTTTGTCGGTAATATCTAAAAGAAAAACTTCAGGTTTCATTAATATTTGTATCTTAGGTATTTTTGCATTATCATTATTATGTTTATCAAATATATTTTCACATGCTCCACATATGATAAAATGTACCTGGATTTTGGTTGCATTTCCAATACTTATTAGAAGCCCCTCTATACATGTTGTCTGTCTGGAGTCAAATGTCAATGATACATTCTTTTGTAAAAAAATTCTTTCAAGCTATAATTCAATGTGAATTTTAATCCATTAGTCCATACATTCTCCCATTTATCTAGCATTATGTTGTATTTAAATTTTTTTTGCCCATTTTACCATGCAATCTTTGACATAATTGTCTTCCAAATTCATCTTGAGTAACATTTTATACACTATAGCAGTGACCAGAACCCACTTATTTATTGCTGGGTGCCGGCTGGTCGTGGTGCACTGGGTGGGTGTGGTGCGCTGGCTGGGCATGTTTGCAGTGGTCACAGCAGACTGGGTGGGCATGGCTGGGGTGGGCATGGCCACCTCGATGTTGCTCATGGGAAGGGACGCCTGTGGTGCCGGGCAGGGTTGGAGGAGATCCAGGGGGCCGGGCAGTTGGCAGGAGGATCATCCTGCGGGTTGAGGCAAGGTGAGGCAGGGGCCAGGGTGGCTCCTGCCTGACACCATTGGCCCCCACACACAGAGGCCAGTGAGCTCCTGGGGGCTGACAGTGTCCGTCAGCAGCCTCAGCCTGCCGGACCCATGACCAACACACTCTGGGGCTCCGCAGCCCATTGCGAATACTGTGCCAGCCCTCCAGCAGCAGGCAGAGTAGGGGAGGGGGGAGGCATGTGATGCAGACCACCAGACACACCTACTCCATCCCATGTGTTTTTGCTTGCAATTGGAGAGCAGGTCACTGCTGGTCAACCCCTTGCCCCCCTCGCAGATATTGCCCTTGGCCCGCACATGGAGCCTGTTCCCCTCACATACCCAACACATCTTAGCCCTGCCTCAGGTCACTGCCAGGAGCTCGTGCAAGTCCATTAGGCTGCCGCCGCCACCTGGAGCACCTGGCCCGCCCAGCACAAAGGAGGTGAAACAGTCGGCTAGCAAGCTCAAGTAGAGGTGGTAGAGCACACCCATGCCCAGCAAGCCAAAGGCCACCCCAAGCGGGAAAGCCAGATCCCCATCGGCGTCATGGCCCCCAAGTCCCAGCTAGGATTGTGTGCCTCCCCCCATCTCTGCTGGGCCTAGATGGCCATGATGCCAATGGGGATCCAGCTTTCCCTGCTCGGGGTGGCCTTTTGCTTGCTGGCCCTAGGCATGCTCTACCACCTCTATTCAGGCTTGCTAGCCAACTGCTTCACCTCCTTTGTGCTGGGTGGGCCTGCAGCTCTGGGCAGTGGCCTAATGGAGCTGCGCGAGCGGTTGGCGGCTGCAGTAGATACCAAGGTGTGTGAGGGGAATGCGCTTCACCCGCGGCCAAGGGCAAGACCCTCGAGGGGGCTGAGATGACCAGTTGCGACCTGCTCTCCAAATAAAAAGAGATGGGACGGAGTGTAGGCATGTCCGGCGGTCCACATCAAGTGCTCCTGACTCCATGTGCTGCCAATGCCACCACAGCGCTGCTGCTGGAGGGCCAGCCCAGTATTCACAGTGGGCTATGCAGCCCATGCTGCCAGATGCCGTCAGCCCCCATGCGCTCACTGCCTCTTATGCACGTGCCTTGGGGGCCGCCGGGCTGGGCAGGGCCAGGGCAGCAGGGGCCAGTCCCTTGCCATCTCTGGGCATCCCCAAGGGGCCAACGCTGCTTGCTCGTGCACTTACTGCTCCATCGCTTCCAAACACTTCCAAATGCCACTTGCTCGCGGGTCTAGGACCATAAGGCTCCTACCCTTGGCCACGCCTCCTTCTCGAGCCTCCCGCTTCTGCCCATTTGCCTCCAGCATTCCTCCTCCGCTGGCCCACCCCCACCCATTCTCCCTGGCCAATGGGCCCCGTGCCCTCCACCTTGCGTGCTTGGGCTCGGTCCATTCGCCGAAGCCACCTTTGTCCCAGGCTTTTGGCCACAGTTTGCTACCAGCCAATCGGATGGAGGGCAGGCAGCAGCCATGGTGCTGTGGGAGCAGCGTGCAATTGCTAATAAGTGATTGCAAGGGCTTTGGGAAGGGTGGCTTCTTCCACTAAAGTGGGGGCATGGGGGGCGTGTTGGGGTGCCCAAAGATTCCCTAACTTTAAAATAGCTCTTGGATGGCAACAGTAACTCAGCACGAGGGGCTCAGGAGAATGAGGTGCCGGCAATGCTAACTCCCAAGAATGAGGGGCTCAGAGGCAGCTACAAGCAGGGGGGGCAGGGAGGGAGGGGGGGAAAGAAAGGAAATCAAACCTGATTTCCTTTCTCTGCAGAGGGCAGATCCCCATCATCCCAGCCCAGCAGGGGTCTTCCTGCCCCACCATTGCAGACAAAGGGGGGTCCAGTGAGGAGGATGAGGTGGAGGAAGAGGATTTAAGCAAGCTTAGCAACCAGAGTGGGGATCCACCCCAAAACAAATGTGCTTCGTGGGTAACCTTGCAGCACGACAGAAGAGACCAAAACCTGCTGCAACCACCCAGCAGCCCCCCCTGCCAATCCTCAACAGAAATGCTCACGACAATAAAAGCCTCAGACAGGGGGAAGAGGGCAGGCAGGCGGGCGTCTTGCTAGGCTGATGGCTTGGGGGGGGGAAGGGGCAGCTATACCCCCTCCCAAATGCTGCCCTCTCACAAAAGCAGGATGAAAACTCCAAAAAGCCACAAGGAAAAAAGTTAAAACAGAAGAGTGTCTCAGAATAGCTGTATTAGCAGATGCAATTGATATAAAACCTGGATGAAGAATGGTCAATAAAGCATTCTTGGTTGTCTATTTTATCTTTCCTAATAAGCTGTAACCAACTTCCTCTCTTCACTTTGCAAAACCTGTGGGTCCCACGCCATTCCACGTACCTGTAAGAAAGCAGCTGCAGTCGGAGTACTTAACTGTAACTTTGAAATGTGGCACCATTGATTTAACTGCTGTCACACTGCAAGTACACTTGGAGTTTACAGTACTGGTTTATCCAGCATGTGTTATTTATTTTATCTTTCTTTTCCTTATACAAAACTACACCTTCTATACACAGAATGGAGAGTTATTGTCAGTTTCTTGTCCAGTTTTAGTTTCCCTTTGCATCTGATTGGCCACTAGAGTAAAATAACACCAAAATTTGCTTTTATCAAGTATTCTTATCCCAGTTTGAGGGGGGGAGAGACAGAAATGCTTTCTGCTATCCGAGGGTGTGTATTTCAATACTATTTCCAAAGACAAATTCCTCGACGTATAGATTATTCCTTTACACTGGTTAAACCTCCCCCCCCCTTTCCCCCTAATTTAGAGACCTTCACTCACAAAAGAATAAAAGAATAGCCCGCCCTTTTCCAACCCGCACTCCAGATATTGCACGTTTCCACGTGATTCTGGAACTGAAGTCGTTCGCTCACTTCTTAGCAACGTCCACCAAACTTTCCGCACTGCCTTCCCCCCCTCCACTGCCCCCCTAAAATCTTAAGAAGGACTTTCTATCATCTTGCATGTTTTACTCACCACCTAAACTCCGCTATTCTTGCCCCTGCAGAGTTTTGCTGCAGGAGGCAGGAATCGCTCCGTGCAGAAAGGAAGGAGCTCATCTACCAAGCTCGAGGGCTAACTTTGGCTGCCCCCGACTCAGAGGTTCCCTTTTCAATGTGCGCTTAATTCAGCCCCCTGAGTGAAGCCTGGCCTCCCCTTCCCCCAGCTGCCCTTGCCAAAGTGCCCCATAGCTAAAGGGAGATGGGAAGATGGAGGGGAGCAGCCATTCTTGTGAAGGCATCGCTTTGGCGAGTTTCATCCCACTGCCTCACTAAAACCTGGGGAGTGCCAAAACTCACTTGCAAGTCTAGGGCGCTGGAGTTTCCCAATGTAGCTGCACTAAGCTGTGCCACCAGGCTTCCCATGGCCAGCAGAAGGGAGATTGTGGCAAGAGCGATCTTTTTCCCCATTCCCTCCCCGGCCCTTGAGCTCATCTCGACCTCTTTCTCTGCACTGCTTCTGGCTTCTCCCTTCTCCCCACTTGGCTCTTGCAGCTGCTCCCTGACTCCTGGTGCAGAGAGAGAAAAAGAGCAAGAGCACTGGCACATGTGGAGAGGGGGGGAGCAGCCCGGCCTTGTGTCCCTCTGGGGCGATAGCATGCATGCCCACAGAGAAGGCTCTGCATGCCACCTCTGGCACGCGTGCCATAGGTTCACCACCATGGAACGATAGCAATCAAGAGGTCATCTCCAGAACATAAGCTGACATCCAATTCAGATTTGACTCCTGAGAAAACAAAACTTTTTTATCATTTAAATCTTTCAAAAAATTTATAATGATTAAACTAATCACATATAAATTGCTATTTGTTCTCTTGTCTTCAGCTTGAATCCCTCTTTTTCAAATATCAGTAAGTCTTGATATGTCATCCATTTACATTCCAATACCATCTCTGTTCTTCATGAGGTGATAACCAAAGTGGCATTTTATCAGCCACTCTTGTTTTGATTGTCTAATAATATGATTCTTAAAATCAGGGTTAAGTTTTACTTTGTCATACCACAAATAAGCAGGCCACTCAAATCTCAAATCAGAACCTTCAAGGTCTAACAACCTTTAACTTTTTAAAGTTATCCAATCTTTTATCCATACCAAACAACAAGCATCATAATGTGAGGAATAAAATTCAACTCCAAGGCTGTTGGAAAACAAAACAAGTTTTACTGAAGCATTTGCAAAGGCTGGTGGACCCTTCTACCTACAAGTAAAGGGCCACACCCAGATTAGTTCAGCACAAACCTTTATATCCTGTCCCATAGAATACCCCACATCCTTCTTTTCCAGACCCAGTTGATAGATCCAGTGTGGTTACATGCTTTCAGACTGCTTAGTAAAATTATTAGACGCTGCAGCTGTACAATTAATAATTCTCCTTTGTTTTACCTTTATCTTTCCCTTTTCATGTTGGTGACATTCAACCAACTCAGCTCACAATAGAAGCTTGTTTGTCTAAGCTGAATGATACAAATGTTTCAACCTTATTCCCTTGCCTATCTCTACAATGTAGAGACTGCTTCAAACCAAAAGTTGTGTATGTCTTCACTTTAGCAAGGTTAAATATGGCTGCACTTTGGCTATATAATTATACCTTAAAATAGTTTTAATAAAATATAAACTAATCTATATTATGAAAATTTTTAACATATACATTTATTATGTACCTCACAATAATATAATCTAAGATCTGGCAAACCTAGACCTCATCTCTTTTTAAAATCCTGTAACAACTTGTATTTAATTCTTGTTTTTTTATTTTGCCAAATAAATTTAGATATATCTTTGTGCCACTATTTAAAAGTATCAGTATAGTCTGGTATAGAAATGCCAAATCTCCATTCACCATAATCCAAACTTTCTGGAGTGTATAAATGGACTCCAGACCCTGTATAAAACCCAATCCAAAATCCATCTTTTCCACTACTTTAAACATAAAGGTCCAGTTCAAGTTATGAAATGCTTTGTTTGCATCTAGAAAGATTAGTGCAACTGTGTGTCACTATGGTATTGTAAATGTTCAATTATAGCCAAGATTACTCTTGTTTTTTAGTTGTCTTTTAGGTAAGAAGCCACATTGGTCTTCATGTATATAATCCTGTAAAACTTTTTTAAGTCTTTCAGCGAAGATAGATGTAAAAAGTTTGTAGTCATTATTAAGAAGATAAATTTGCCAGTAGTTCTTCACAGAAGTTAAGTCCAATCCTTCTTTGGGTATTAAAGAAATATAGGCTTTCTATGAGTCTGGCATATGATTTCCCTGTAAGATAGAGTTCATTAAATCCTTCATCGCAAGAAGTAATTGATCTTCAAAAAATTTATAAAATCCAATCAGTAGAACATCAGGTCCTGGAGATTTACCTGTGTTACCTCTTTTAATTGTTTCAGTTATTTCAAAAGTCATTATTGCACTATTCAAAATTTGCTTATAATTTTTCAATAATTTAGGAAGTTTTTGTGTTGATGTATAATTCTTCATACTTTCTAAGGATATTTCCTGTTTATTATATAAATTAGTATAGTTGTTCCCAAAAATTATTTGAATATTTTTATTATCCATATAAACTTGTTTCCCTCTTGAAGTTTAATTATCATCTTCTTTTCATCTTTTTTTCTTAATTTATATGCCAGTCATCTCCCTGGTTTATTTGCATGTTCAAAAAATGTTGTTTTGTTTATTTTTCTTTTCAATATCTGAAACAGTCAACAAAGAAATTGTTGCAAGAGTTTTGGTTAATTAAATATGTTAGGATCTTCTGGTGATTTCTGGAGCTCTCTTTCCTTCAATTTAGTTTCTTGTAACACTTATTGGATTTTTCCATTCAACATCTTCTTAATTGCTGTATTGTATTGTATAAAATATCCTCATATCACAGCTTTAAAAGCATCCCAGACTGTTGTCAAGTTGGTTCCCTTACCTGAGTTATTATTAAAATAGTCTTGGAATACTTATTTACATTCTTTAACAATCTGTGGCCTCTGCAGAACAGAATCATTTAATTTCCATTTAAAACACTGAAAACCAAATTTCAGATGTAAGGACATTGGATTATGGTCAGAAAAAGATTTTGGAAGAATGATAGCTTTGTTTTATGAAGCAAATTTTTTGAAATCCAAATCATTTGAATTCTAGAAAAAGATTTGTGTTTCTCTGAAAAGAAATCTTTTGTCAGTCCATTTTTCTATCTCCATACATCAATCAAACCTAAAGTATCAGTCTGTTCTAAAAGGTTTTGGGACAATTTCCCTTATGTTTCTTTAATTCCTTTGTCATCTGATCTATCCAGATGTGGGGTTACTACCGCATTGTAATTTCCAATTACATACCAATACTGGAAATAATAGGCAAGTAAATCTTCAGACAAATGTTTAAAAAAACATAGCTTTTTCTTGATGTGGGGTGTATAATCTCACAATAGATTTTATTTCCTATAATTCAGTTTGCACAATTACATATCTGCTTTGATCATCAGCAAACAATGGATATGGATGTAATTGGGGTTTTATATACAAGTCTACCCCAGTAGAGAGAATGTGAATGGAATGAAACTGTTCCATGAGTCCTGCGTTCTTGGGATGAGGTTTTGAAGTGGGTCCTGGCATTATGAAAAGCAACAAGTTGTATCGCTTATGAACAAACCAGAGATCTTAAAACTTCTTGTTGAAAGAGTGCTTGTTCCTGCCAAGGCTCTCACAAAGTCACAAAAGATCACAAACTCAAAGTATGAGCACCTTAAAAGGAAATATTCGCTTCCTGTCCTGAAGCAGATAATGAAAGACAACAAGATCAAAGGTGTAAGGACTATGAACAAACCAGAGATCTTTAAACTTCATGTTGAAAGAGGGCTTGCTCCTGCTGAGGCTCCCACAACACCACAAAAGATCATGAACTCAAAGTACGAGCACCTTAAATCGATCTGCAATAACCTGATGAAGGCGATAGTTAAAGACAGAGAAACAGGAATCAAAACTGAATATCCTTCGCTTTACAAGGCTGGTCATGCACTAAGATGGTCATCAAAGGTCTTAATTGATAACAGTGGTAAAATATGGAGAGAAAGATATGAGATAAACATGGTGTAAGGCCTGCCTCAACTAGGTCTCCCAAGAAAGCAGAACTCTTGAAACAGGCATTGTCTCAAAAGGAACTTTTATTAGGAGCTAGTGATAGCAAGGAATCAAAGTGAGGTCTGAGGAAAAATTCCGCACAAGCAGTATATCAAAAGCAATATTTGTTACTCCTCCCCCCAGGGTCCCACTGTCCATTTGAATCTCAGGCAATCCACAGGTGGTATATTGTTTTGGTAACTGGTTCCCCTGGTGCACTCTTCAAGGTCTCTCTCAGTTTCGCTTCCCTCTGGCTCCAAGCACAAACCGTCTTCCAGATAAGGGTGATGTTATTGGCTGCGTTCCTTCCCCTGGGGGAAAGGCAAAGTGGTAAGGCAATGCAAAGCATCCCCCAAAGCATCCCCCTCCCAACTGTTGTGTCCTGAGCCTGCAAGATGCAGGCTCGGGACGTTGCAAGAGTCCCGGGCATTTGCAGAAGCTGCCCGGGACCAGACTGAGCGGCGCCGGCCTTGTGCGCATGCGCAAGGCAGGAAAAGCCCGCCTCATGATTGGTTGAACTTGCCCGGGGATCAGAGGGTATAAATAGAGGCCTGCGTGCCTCTGCTCTGGTTGTTCGGGAGTGGAGCAAACAATAAAGACTTGTTGAAGATGAATCGTCTCAAGCGCCATTATTCCCAGGACTTAACACTGGCGACGAAGGTGGGATCCAGTCTCTACAGCTAAGAAAAGCTAGAAGACTCACCCAAAGAAGTCCGGGAAAGAAACGGCGTGGAAGTCAGCGTTATCTTGCCAGTACGAAATCGCTGGA
>NW_015387543.1:477510-480746 GCF_001527695.2 Protobothrops mucrosquamatus
ATGGATTGTTTATAAGAAGTATAGAGTTTGTGGAGTTAGAGATATTAATATTTGTTTACTTATATCTGAATATTAGCCTGGGATTTGGTTTGGGAAGTCCGGGGGGGTGGGATATAATATTGTGTAATAATATTGTGTAATACTTGTGATGTTTTTTTTATATGATGAAAACAATAAAAATTTTATATTGAAAAAAAAAAAAAAAACCCAAACATATCTTCCTTCTAAGTCACAATCAACTTAGGCAAGAACTCATTTTTAACGTAAATAACTACCCCACCTTTTTTCTGAGGCGCAGGTGCAATAAAATGTGTTCCCAACCGTGAATTAGTAAAATACTTTTGATCTTTTGCTGTAATATGAGTCTCTTGTAAGCAAATAACATCATTTTTATGTTGCTTCAAATAATAAAATACCTTTTTTCTCTTCTGCAGTGAATTCAATCCATTAACATTCCATGTCAGGAACCTTGCCATCTTTGGTGGCAGAGAGCCTCAGGAGCGCCCCTTGCATATCAGCCGACACTGATTTCTTTGGTCTCGCTCCTCCCACTGGCTCTGAAGTTACCTGCTGGTCTATAGGTACCTCCTCCAATCTTCGTTGCTCTCTTTCTTTACATCTATGGGCTGCACGAGTCAACCTCTGAGATTTCGGATCATCTGTAAATTCCAAAAGTTGTGACTCAGCTTGAATTTGATCCTGTGATTTGATGACTTTTGGTGATGAAGTAGCTTGTGCTTTATCTTCTTGAGTTCTTTCCTTCCTACTACCTTGTGGAGATGCTGAATGACCTGCTTTCAAAATTGAGCTGTAAAAATCCTTTGCTTTTGCCACTGTGTTAAGACGATAGCGCACTCCCATGTAATTAACCATTATACCAGCTGGTATCTCCCATCTGAATTGTATTTGTCTCACTTTCAATTCTTCAGCCAAAAAAGCAAAGTCTTTTCTTCTTCTAAGTATCTTGGGTGGTATTTCTTTTAAAATTATCACATCTTGACCTAAGATTTGAAATCTTTGTTTATAAAAAGCCTGAATAATTTCATTACGAATTGACTTTTTTGAAAAATAAATCACAACATCTCTTGGAAGATTTCTCTGTCTCGCCGCCCATGAATTAACTCTGAACATTTTTTGCACTTCTCTCTTTAATTCTTCAGGTTGGCAGGACAAAACCAGAGCTAATTCTGTTTTTCTTGAGCATTTTCAGACAATCCTCTTATTCTCAACGCATGTTCCATTTCTCTGAATTGTGACATAAGAATCTCATTCTGATTTACATCAGTACTCTCTTCCACTTTGCCCATTCTAATTTCCAAAACTTCAATATGTTCCTCCGCCTCTTCCACTCGCCCTGCAACACGATCTACATTATCAGCCAAGGCTTGCAATGCAAACACTATATCATCTCTCAACTCAACATTTTTTTCTTCAAGTTTTTCCTCAAGTTTCTCCTCAAGTTTCTTTTCAAACTGTATAACAGTGTCTTTTAAAGCATCTTGTAAATCTCTCAGTGTTAAAACTGGCAGTGGAGGAGAGGGTGGAGGAGTAGGCTTTGTTTGCTGTGATAACTGTACAGCTGGAGAAGAAGAGCTCAAACCTTTCTGAGGAGGAGGAAAAGTTCCCCCACGCTTTGAAGCCATTTTACTTTCTCTTCCCTTCTTCTCAAATTTAATTTATGTAATACAATGTCCATTAAAGTTTTCTTGAAACTGCCACAAAAAGCAAAAACAGATATTTTGCTCACCTTCAATACCAATAACTCTAAGGCAATAATAGTCCAGCAGAAAGTAAAAGCCAAAGTGAAAGTCCTCAATAAGTGAAAGTCTCTATTAAAGAGCAAAACGCCCTTCCGTGGCCATTTTTTCTCTTTTTTTTTTCTTCTTAAACTTTAAGTCTTAATGGAGAAGTTATTAAAATCAGAGCTGAAGGTTCTTATCCATGCCACTCCCAAGCACCTGGTTCGCTCTGTCTGCTCCCAAAATTTACTTACGATCTCCCATAAGCAGAGGTTGAGTCCGTGTCTGGCTTCATTTGTAAAACGGAGGCAGCCCAAAGCGCGGAGAAGTCCCTGACTCCGGGGGAACTCACCTCCACCCCCACAGCTATAAAACTGTGGGAGCTAGGGAGCTCTACCCCTATCAGGGAGGCTCTCCCCCCTCCCCTTTGCCCGGGGAAGGGGATTCCAAGCCGCAGAGCAGCTGTTTGACACTGCTCCTGCGGCTTTTACGCGTCCTCAGGGCAGGCGGCCAAAGAGAAAGCTGCCATCGGCACAGGAACTCAAACCGGAAGTCCAGGCATCCCTCCTTCTAATCGACTATGGGGTTCCACTTTTTTAACCATGTCAGTCCCAGCACTAGTGGCCACTCCATGCCAGGAGCAATGACAAACACTAAAGTCTCTGAGTGGCCTCTCATTGTTTAAATGCAGGGGCTTGGTGGCAAAACTGTCCGGGATCCCTCTGCGATGGACCCATCAAGATGACAAAAGATGATTGGAGTTTTGAGTCTCCTGAAGGGTGCTCCCAATTTCCCTACCAGCTTTGGGCTGATTAGGAAGCTGGTGCACCCCAAGTCCAACAAGGCTGCTAGCTTTACTTTCTTCCCAGTGCCCGGTATGGACAGTTCTAGGGGCACGATTATTGGGTTGATTGGCCCACTTACCAAGGGGTCATCCTTGTAGTCACTCTCTGCCGCTTCTGAGTCTTTGTCTGGTGGAGTCGGAGCTTGACCCTCTGCCCCATGGGCCCAGGGAAGCTCTAGGATCTCCGTGGTTCTCAGTACCAATTCCCTTGGGTGCGGTGTGGCTTTCATGGATCTCCCACTTGGCTGATGGTCTCCCCTCTTTGCTTGCACTTTGCTGTGACAGTCAACTGCTCGGTAGCCCTTTTTCCTGCAAATAAGGTTAGAAATAGCTATCTCAGTACTCCCTTAATTCTTTGTTAGCAATCCAAATTTTGAAAAAACACATATGATGTCGCAGTTAAGCGACTGCTGCCTGTGGATGGCTCTGGATTGAGCTGATGCAGGCAAAAGATTTCTCTCTCTCCCATATTTAGGCTGACAGGGTGTTCAAAAAGCACTCATCCTCTTCCCCTGTCTCTTGTAGCTAACAAAGCGAGAAAGAACCTGTGGCCTAGGGGCTAATGCTTCTGCTTAACATGCAGACAGCCCAGGTTCGAATCTCGGAAGGGTATGTCTGACTGATGAAAACCAAATAAGGTTAGAAATAGCTAT
>NW_015387543.1:489451-490797 GCF_001527695.2 Protobothrops mucrosquamatus
GAGCCAGAGTTTGGGTTTGTGTTCAGATTTGTCTAAGGCGTTGGTTTCGAAGTGTTCCATGTATAGGTTTGCGATGACGGGTGAGAGGGGTGATCCCATAGGTGCTCCTTCTATCTGTTTGTATCTTTGTCCATTGTGGATGAAGTATGTGTTGGTTAGGCAGTGGTTGGTCAGATCTAGGATGTGCTTTGGGGGGTTGCATTTGTTTTGGATAGGTGTCAAGGCTATCCAAAAGAAATAGCTGAAAACCCCAGTCTAAAGATGACGAGTGGGACCTTGTCGAAACGTCGCCAAGATACTCTCAATCTTACACGGGAAAAGACCCAAATTTGGGGACTAAAAGTGCTTTTAAGACCTTTTTTTTCTTTAAAAAAAAAAGAGACTTGAAAAGTTTACAATATAAGTTTTGGATTTAAAAATTGAAAAACAGCATTAATGACATCTAGTGGTGAATTATGGCACTACAACTTATTATGCCTAAAAGAAACCTGGCTTGAAGCACAGAATTAGATAAGCTTTCACTTTTTGAAGATTGCAGCTGAGAAAACGGAACAGATCTGGGGACTGCTTATCTATGTGGCAGAAACAATAAACTACTCTAAAATTGGCCTGTCTGAACTATGAACACAAATACTGACTTTCAAACTGTATTGTGGAACTATTTTCCTGTAGAAGAAACATACACTATTGCCTGATATTATGGAAAATTTTGGATTATAAATCTTGATTGATAAATAACTTTTAATGGTTCTTTCTTCTTCCTGGACAGAAAGGATATATATTTAATTGGACAGAAAAATTTGAATTTTACTTATATTTGGTTAGGGGAGGTTTAAGAACGGATTGATAAGTTGGTTGGATAATCTGGAGCTCCAATGACAATTGATTGAAACTTTCTAAACTCTTAAACAGATTTCTATAAAGGCCAATTACAAAAAATAAAATGGATGTTCCATATTTAACTCTAAATGGTAAAAAAACATCCTTAATATCTGTCTCTAGAAGCCTCAGTTTGACATACCATCAAGAAAATACTGATGAATCACAGAAAAAAATTGTGTTGAAATTAATACAAGAAACAATTGCCTTAGCTCATGATGAAATTAAAAATAACACAAAGGAGATGAAAGAACAATTTTCTAATTTAAATCTACAAACTCAGAATATAACTATAGAGAAGGAACTAGCAACCCAGAAAATAGAAGGAAAACTAGAGAATGCTGACACAAATATGGAGGATCTAAAGCAGTGGTTCTCAACCTGTGGGTCGCGACCCTTTTTGGGGTCGACCACTTCACAGGGGTCGCCAAAGTCCTGGAGATTTTCCTCATAGAATCCTTATGAAA
>NW_015387544.1:0-73284 GCF_001527695.2 Protobothrops mucrosquamatus
AAGTAGGATATAACAGAACTGAACCTAAAATAGAACTAGTAAAAGCCTGGTCCTTTGGGGAGGTTGTACTTGGGATTCGCATCCTGGCAGCATCACTGGTTTAATTATTGTTAACTGGGACCCTTGAATTGTCCAGAGTAGAAATGACAGGAAGGAAGCTTTCTTGGCATCATCAAAAGGTGAATCCTACATCCAAAAAGCATCCTAGCAGGATGCATTGTTGATGATAAAACAGGATTTACAGGGAATCCTGATTTAAAGACTACTTATTCAGTGACTATTTGAAGTTACAATGGCACTAAAGAAGGATATTTATAACTGGTCTACAGCTGTCCTAGCACTCCCATGACTAAGGCACTTAGCAAATGACGCACAGTTACAACAGCCATATCATCCCAAAATCATGACTGCCGTTTGTAACTTTCATTGTTGGCTTCCAACAATAGAGAACCTGGCAGAAGTTCACAGTAATGACATGACAACATGCTTAACAACCCCATGGGATTTGTTTAATGAGGACAACCGGAACTGCTACAATTGCCGTTGTAAGTCAGCGTAGCCCCTTGATGCTGCATTTTACAACTGTGTTGCTTAGCAGTCAGTCCCAGTTACATCGTTAAGCAAGGGCTATCTGCTCTTGTAATGAACTTAAAACGTAATGGTCAAACTGAATCTTCTATCTAGCAGAGCCTACATGCAGCTGCAATTCTGCAGCTCATGCATAAGCAAACCTAAATTAATTTGAATATCCAATACTGCCCAATATTCAGATCAAGAAGATACTCAAGGTTGCCTGAGTTTGTGGCGCTGTATTCTCCGCTTGGTATTTTTAATGGTCTTGAGTTTGTTGTATTTCTGAACATTGAACAAGTAATTTCATTCATCCACTAAGAACTGGAGATCCCAAACTCTAACAGATCCAGAAGTAAAAGAATTGAATTCATTTACACTTTGCTTCACGGGAAGCAAAGGAATGCAGTCTATCCCATCATTTCCAGTGTTGCATGGAATCACTATTGCTTCACTGGCATTTAGCTTTGCTATGATGATACATCATGCTTACAAGTTATCAGCTTCTGACCTATGATTAACAGTAACAGCAGCCACAAAATGTGGCATCTAAGCTATAAGGGCTTCTGGGTAGCTATTACTAAGCCCAACTCTGGTTCTAACAGACGAAAAGTGTAACATGGAAGCTTGAGATCACATGGATCTGTATTATGTCTGTGTAATGAACACCAATAGATGCTACTACTGTATATTGATGGTGGTGGTGGGCAACTTGACCTACTTGACATAGCAGAAGAGACTTCCGGGAATTGGCCATGGAGGTACAACTTTCTGTTTAGTTCTGCAGCTAAGTTGAATAATCTTAATAGAATGGCATCATTTTCTGGAACAAATCTATGATTGTTTAAAAAGAAGGCATTCATCTAAGTTAGTTAGTCTTTCCCAATCTGAGAATTATAACTCCAAGAATTCTTAGCTGGCAGAGCCATTAATTGGGAATTCTGGAAATCTTCATCTCAACATTTCTAGAAGATACCAGATTGGGAAAGGTTGCTTGCGCTCCCACAAGTGGAAGCAATGACCTATTGCAATATTTTTCTATGTGGAGGATCTTGGCCCTATTGTCCCTCTGTTGAACCATGATTCTTCCCATGAGCAAAGAAGGTTACATGCAGATATTCTTCCTATCTGGAAAATAGAATTTTATAATGGGAGAAAGAATTCCATGTCAATTCTTATAAAAGCTTTGGGATGTGCTACAACTGGTAGCTGTTATCTATGGAGACTCTCAGACATAATTGTCCCAAAGATGCTTTTTCAAGAGGCAACTGGCCTGTTTTTTTTGAAGACATTTTGCTTCTCATCCCAGAAGCTTCTGAGCTGAGCTGAAGAAGCTTCTTGGATGAGAAGCGAAACGTCTTCAAAGAAAAACAAGAAAGTCCAGTTGCCTTGTGAAAAAGCATCTTTGGAATAACTGATAGTGGTTGTTTGCCACTGTTTATTCTGGGATACCTTCCAGTGATGCAATATCATCCTAGTCTCACCCATCATCTGGCTTTAAAAGGGAAACAGGCACGTTGCATAAGATGGGACCTTTTCAGTCAAACATATTTTCCTGGGATTGTGTGATGACCAGGAAAAGCAGGAGCTTCTTTAAAGAGCTTGGAGGTGCAACAGGGATGTCCTGAATCACTTTTTCCTCTCCACATTCATATTGCTGCAAAGTCCTACCAGCCATCAAGAAAAATATGCATGTTTTGATGTCAACATTTTTTTCCTTTAGGATAAACCATGATGCATCCCGGCTTCCAGCTGACATCCCAGAGGCACATTGTCTGTGCGCAGGTTGCATCAATCCTTTCACCATGCAGGAGGACCGCACCATGGTCAGCATTCCAATCTATAGCAAAATCCCTGTGCGACGGATGCTGTGTGAGCCAAGTAAGTCTCACAGGAAGAAGAAAAGGTGCCACAAAGAGTATAAAATGGTTATGGAGACCATTGCGGTGGGCTGCACTTGCATCTTCTGAGGACTCAGGAGGAAGGGACTTCTATGGATGAAGTACTATCTTTGTTCTTCTAAACCTCTCTGTCCTTTTGACAAATGAGAAAACACCAATGTATTTTTAGATACCGAAGTCACTTGCTCAGCTCCCATCTCTGCATTACCTTCAAGAAGGCTGGCAATGTATATCCAGCAGGCAAATTACCCATTATGTGCCTCAATAATGCTTTAAGTCTGGTTTAAATAGTTCAGGCTATTTCCTCACTTAAACAGCACTTGTTATGATGCTATAGCCACAGTTCCCACTTTCATTTTTTTTCTTATCTGACATCCTTGTTTGCTTAGGAATGTAGAGGAAAAACAGAAGAAAGATTATTGGTTAAAATGTCTATCTATTTTCAGGCCTTCAGACTCTTTGGTGAGAATTTAGCTTATAAAGTTGAGTTTGGGCCAAACCTTTAGAGATGAATCAGTATCTTGACCAGTTATGTCATTGTTTGTAGGTATGTTCAAGTCAGTCTTAATTCCTCCTGGAAACCACCTGGACAATTCCATGCAGTTTTTCTTGGCAAGATTTTCATAAGTGGCTTGCCATTACATTATTCTTAGGGCTGAGAGAGTGACTGGCTCAGAGTCATCCAGTTGGCTTCATACATTCAGAAAACACCGTTCAGAGCATCCTTTTTAGACAGTACTGGGACATTGAGTACAGAACAATTTGGCAGAACTAACTAGCTGGCTTCACACTTTGTAGATAAGAGTTCATATGTCTGATTACCAAACCATACTTGATTGGATCCACACAAAACATAAGCCCCATCCCGCTGTGGTTAGCATAATGAGAACTTACTTCTCAACAGTTTAACAGTGCTTCATTGCCTCTCAGATCACAGCAGAGAATGAGTCTAAGAGGCTCTTTAAATCAAGATTGGCAAGCTACTATTCACCTTATAGCAGTGATGGCGAACCTTTTAGAGACCGAGTGCCCAAACTGCAACCCAAAACCCACTTATGCATCGTCGGGTGCCGGGTGGGTGTGGCCATTGGCTGGGTGTGGCTGCGGTGGTAACGGCAGACTGGGTAGGACTAAAAAGTTCAATCAATTCCAACTTTGCAAGATCTTTTTTTTCCCGTGAGAAGTTGAAATTGACTGATTGATTGAACCTTTTTTTTTTTTTCACACGGCGGCGGAGGCCTAAAGCGAAAAGGTTTTATAAAACCCAGCTGAAGGCCTAGAACTGGGGCGACGGCGCGCGTGCCCACAGAGAGGGCTCTGAGTGCCGCCTCTGGCACCCGTGCCATAGGTTTGCCACCACTGCCTTATAGAATATTATCAAGAAAGCCTTATCTAAATGCCAACAGCCCCAAGAGTCCTGTGCTCAAAGTTCTGATAATATGGCTTGCATATCAGCAGGAAACTAGAGGAACGTTAAGGATGTTATTCTTACCAAGAGTTAAACAGAGAAGGCAGCAAGAAAGCCCAAGAAATCCTTCATGTTTATCACTATGCACACACATTGTGAATGGACCCAGGTTTCTGTAATAATCTCTTTTAATATCCCTAGCCTTCACAATGGAGGGGAATCACAGCTCAGGGGCTGAGCACATAGTCTTTTGGCAGAAGAGCCCAGGGGATTCTCCAATAGCAGGACTGGGAAACATCCTCATGTGGGATAAGCAGCTGAAGAACTGTTATAATATAGGAAAAGCATCAGTTCTATAAGCATCTGTTCTACAGAAAGGAAGCTTGCCATTATTCAACATGGTTTGCTCCCCAGAAAGAGGAGCCTGAATCCAATCCTTGGGTTTTGTATGTAGATCTAGGAAAGATTCCCATTTGAATCCAAAGCAAGCAGTTTCCCCAGAAACAATTTTTCATGGATGGGAATGCATCGCCATTATAGCTATGAAGCCACAGAGCAAAATAAAGGGCAGTTACCCAATCAGATGCCAAGAAGTACTGATATAACTGTAAGTAGCTGGCTTTTGCACCTGCCAAACCCTTGCTGCACCTGGCTTTTTAATTATTTTTGTTAGGCGAAAATGTGGGCATATTTCCAGGTTCATCTGCCTCCATCTTATGTGGGGCCCGGAGGCATTAATTGCAAAAATCTCCTGAGATCTTTTTAGACATTACATATGATAGCTATAGTCTTCTGCTTGTTTCATCTACTCAGATAAAGGATAAGTGTAAGTTGATCTAGTAAAGTGAGATCAACTGAATGCAGAGAGGTTTCTCAGTTCATCTCACCAAGGAGCATTTTGAGTCTAGCCACATTGACTGTGGCAATCATTTTGTGAGAATACTCACAATATGCCAACATTCCAGATCTGCCAACCAGTTGCAAACAGTTTGCTACCCTTGATCTAAGCATTTGTCTATGTGCTAAAATGTCACAACTTCAGAAGAAACAAGCCGGTAACCTTATTTTCATTTTCTCAGTTCTTCCAAGCCAGCTAAAGGCTATGACTTAAGGCACAGTAGAAAAATATCTTTTAGAGCAGTGGTTCTCAACCTTTTTAATGCCGCGACCCCCAACCGGCCGTAAGTCGAGGACTAAACCGGTCGTAAGTCGAGGACTAAACCGGTCGTAAGTCGAGGTCTACCCAACCGGTCGTAAGTCGAGGACTTTCCCTGCCCGGGAGCGCCACACATGCGTGTTTCCGCCCCCTGCGCCGGCCGAGGCGTAGCTTGCAAGCGGCAGAGACAGAGCAGGCCGACCACCAGCTGGCCCAGCTCAAGGGAGGTAAGGCACTCGCCGGAAAAGGGGAAAAAAAATGGCGGACAGCCTTGCTTGGCGATCCCTGTGAAATGGTCGATCGATCCCAAATGGGGTCGCGACCCATAGGTTGAGAACTGCTGTTTTAGAGACTAGCTAGGCCTATCTATTTTGCTGCTTGATCATAAAGTGTGTTGCTGACCTGATTCTGCAAATATGTTATTGATTTAACAAAGCTCATTAAAGAAAACCTTATCAATATCCATGCTGTATACAAGGTAACAATTGAAATTAAGTATTTTCTTCAATTTCTAGGAAGAAAGATAGGGAGCCTCATCATTTTATTATATCCGGAATTAACAAAAACAAGTTATCCCTTTACCCTACACAGCTGAGAGCCCAGCTTCATTAGCAGCAGGTAGCAAATATTCAAGCCTTTCACACACTTTTTTCAAGAGTTACAGGATCAGCCTGACCAAATGGCTAGGGCAGGGGTCTTCAAACTTGGCCCTTTTATGACTTGTAGACTTCAACTCCCAGAATTCTTCAGCCAGCATGACTTGGCTGAGGAATTCTGGGAGTTGAAGTCCACAAGTCATAAAAGGGCCAAGTTTGAAGACCCCCTGGGCTAGGGTATTGTGGAATCTATTCAGGAAAATTCCAGAATGTTAGTTCAGTGGTTTCTCTTTGTTTAGAAATCAAGGAAATCTTTTTTTAACCAAATGCCGGAGGAAAGCATGCTTAATCTATTTCAAACCAAGAAAAAGGCCCATGGGATGGCTGGCAAGGCAACTTCAGATCAGCCATTGAGCACACAAGTTTATCAGGATAGTGGATAAAAGGTTACATGATTCATTAAGCTGTTTAGCTTTTCTCACAGAAAACGTTCCAATACAAGGTCCTTTGCTTCACCATCCTTTGATCTAAATTCATGGGGCTTTGTAATAAACATAAGGGAATACAGTCCTTGGGATACCAGGAAAACCAAAAAATTATAAAAGATCTTATGACTCTAAATGTGCCATTTCCTTTAGCTTAGGGGATGAAGTACAAGAAGGTCCAGTCCAGTCCAGTATAAATCATTTGGGAAGGCTGCAGGTGAAACACAAGAAGGAAGCTTGAATCCAAAGTTGTAGCATGTTGGGTGATATACACAATTGGGCTGTATGAATATGATTCAGCAGGTAAAGTAAAAATCAAATGGAATTTGACACTATTTGGTTTCAATCCTCTTCCATGATTACCGAAGAACCCTGAACAACTAGATAGAGGCATTAATTCACAGGCTCTTTGAAAGAGTGATGCTATGCTAAAGAGATTGCCATGACCATAGATAACAGATGAATGTATAAATACACAGATTTGCCAGTGCTCTGCTTTACTTCTGTTAAATTTGCAGTATAACCTTCCTTAACTTAGAGCATAGGTGTCAAACTCCCCGCGTCACGTGATGTGTCACGACGTATCACGACTTTTTTTTCTCATTGCTGGAGCTAGGGTGGGCGCGGCCTCTGCATGATGCAACCGGCTCACGGACCGGCAGTTTGACACCCTGACTTAGAGGATTTGGGAATGCGTGGGACTGCCAATCTCAGAATCTCTTACTACACTGACTGGGAATTCCAAACGCTGCAATCCAATATAACTGGAACACAGCAGGTCAAGGAATGGCACTTAGTAGCCTCAAATATCCCCCCTCACTCTGCATGCAATAAAGTCTTGTTTTGCTAAGTTCACAGCTCAGTCTTCACTTTGTGCATTAAGTCTTTCTGGTCTATTTTCTCTACATCGTGATTCCACCGATTGTAGGCTAAGAGAGCCACATTTTTGGCTGCCACGGCAGACATTTCCATGGAGCTGGCTGCCCACTCCATGCTGTTGAGGTAGTAGAGGCTGTCATGCAGAAGAATAGGTGGGAGGTTCTTGACTGATCCATAATCAGGACAGACCTGCCATTCTGTCACCTGAACAGAATAATAAGAACGGAACAGCATCTTCAGCTCTTGCTTCTCCAAAGGATGTTGAGAGTGGACACGCCACACCGCAGCTTCCTGGGACTGCTTTCGCTTGAAGGTATTAGATATGTTGACAGGGCAGATGTTATCCATGGAATTGAAGAAGAGACCAGGAGTTTCTGTGGTGAGGACACTGGCAAAAGGAAAAAGCTTGGGATCTGGGAAGCCAAAGTATGAGGAGTTGAGGTAGCCATGAACAATGGAGGTGACTGTGGTGTGAAAGGTTCCAGGAAACTCAGCAATAGGAGGATCAAAATTCTGAAAGGTAATATTGTTCTTGCTATCATGTAGTTGAGTGGCAACGACCACTATGTCATAAAAGTTGGAACCTGGACCATCTTCATTTTCATAGTGCACTTGGTAGAGGGGTTTTCCTTCTGGATAAAAATGCACAGGAAACAAACAGGGGAAAAAACAGTAACTCAGACAGCTAGCAAGCAAGTCATCATCATTATCTTAGAACAGGGGTGTCAAACTGCCGGCCCGCGGCCGGATGCGTCATGCCGAAACCGCGCCCACCCCATTGCCGGCAATGGGAAAAAAGTCACGATACGTCGCAACACGTCACATGATGTTACGAGTTTGACACCCCTGTCTTAGAAGCTGAACAGATGAAACTTCAAAGAGAAACAATTCTGCTAAGATCTCATAGTTTGCCCTGGTTTTTTTGGTTGATTCCATTGTTTCCGCAGCTCACTCACTGCTGGTTTTATTTATGAAGACTAACTTTGCTAGCTAAACCAGCTACAATAAGCACTCACACAACTTGTAAAAATAGCAGATAGGAACTGATCAAAGAGCCTAGAGAAGATTCCCCTGACTGGTCACAAAAAAGGAAAATCTTATTGTAGTTTTTGACTTTGGTAGGTGAAAATAATTGGGTTGAGTTGTGTACATCTGCTGCCATTACAGTTTGGAATATTCCATCAACAACTATATATCTTGTGTAGGAAGCTAGATGATGCTAAACAGTTTAGCAAGCACAAAGTCTCAAATGAAAAGTTGTGGCTACAACAGTAAGAAGGAGGGTGATATTCCACAGAACACTATGAACACTATTTAAGAAATATACAACAAAAAAAGATAGGCAACCTTGTACTATCCAGCATTTAAGAAAAATAGGAGCTATAAGGATCCTTATTATGTAGGCTCTCACTCAATGCAAATCAAAATAAACATTTTTCAAGATGCTTTTAGGAATAAAAATATATGCCAATTATATCCTCTGTTAAAACGGAGTTTATTTGTTCGGCAATGACACATTTTTTCCTGCATTTATTTTCTTAAAAATCTCACTATCACTCCAAAATGTTATGTGTAGAGTTCTTATAATAAAATTACATCCTAAGCTATTGATTTTTATATCTTAAAGTTTGATATCTTAGGTATTCAGTGGTGAGTGACTGAATTATCTTAGAGTTAAAATCTTATTTAATGCAATACTTTATGAATAAATAATATAGACTGAAAGTTGTTTCTATCTAGAGGTACACCACCCACAGCAGGTGATCCATAGTTTATTTACAAGGACCACCAATATTTTCTCTTTTTACAGTTTCTACATATTATATACACACGTTATCTACTTTTATTTTCTGCTCCCTCTTTTTATTCTGTCTGGCTGAAAATGCTCTTTCTCTTCTTGCAGCTTTCTGCCCCTCTTCCTTATAAGGTTAATTCCTTATTGACCTTAGTAGAATGCAAGTAATTACCATTTCATCACATCCTCTCTTAAAGCATCACATTTGCTCAACTGGGTATGCTTTGAGTGATCACAGCAACAATAAATACCCTATGCACAGGAAACATAATCTTTTCTTAGTAAAAAAAAAAAAAGTTAGACTGTGAACACTCACAGGAAATTTCAAGTGTCTCTGTGCAATAAATATGCCAGCCTTTAAAGCAAGTGAAAGGAGAAAATCGTTTGAACATTCCTACAGTATAAAGATCCTTGTCTGTGTTATGTTCTGCCTGCTTCTCTGCATGCATCAATGGATACTTTACATCAAAGGTATTCAGGGGGCTCCCAAGGTGCAATTATTCAGAATTCTTTAAAGCAGGTCCAGCTGATAGTAATTACTGTCCATAACCTTCCTGCATTTTTTTTTACTACTTTCATCTCCCCCCCCCTTCCAGTTTCTCCCAGTTTTAGCCTTATAGTTCCCAACTGGAGCCTGGGTTCCTCCCTCTAGAAGTAGTCCTCCACTTACAACAATTCATTTAGTGACCACTCGAAGTTACAACAGCACTGAAAAAAGTGACTTATGACCATTTTTCACACTTATGATTGCTGCAGCATCCCCATGGTCATGTGATCGAAATTCAGATGTTTGGCAACTGACTTATATTTATGACAGTGCAGTGTCTACTCTAAGGGGTTATGTGATCGTCTTTTGAGAACTTCTGACAGGCAAAGTCAATGGGGAAGCCAGATTCATTTAACAACCGTGTTAATAACTGAAATTCACTTAGCAACTGTGGCAAGAAAGATTGTAAAATGGGACAAAGTTCATTTAACAACTGTCTCGCTCAGCAACCTAAATTTGGGGCTCGATTGTGGTTGTACTGTGTTTCCCCGAAAACAAGACCCAGTCTTATTATTTTTTTTGCCTCCAAAAGAGGCAGCAGGTCTTATTTTCACCTCACGGTGGCGGCACTGAGAGCCCCGCCCAGCCGGCCCACTTCTTCTGTGGCCGAAGGAGCAGCTTCATTCTGTAGCTGAGAATGGAGCTCCAGCTTGCATTTCGCAGTCAGAGGTCTTTCCGGAAGGCTTGTGCAGCTGAGAACCGAGCTACAGATTGAATCCACAGCTTGGTTTTCAGCTGCACAGGCCTTCCAGAAAGGCCAGACTGCGAAATGCAAGCCGGAGCTCTATTCTCAGCCGCAGAATGAAGCTGCTCCTTTGGCCGCAGAAGAAGTGGGCTGGTGACGCCACTGTCGATCCATGGGAGGCCTGGCTGCAATGGTAAGGTCCACCCCCGCCCTAGCTTGATTTTTAGGCATGCACTTCGCCCCAAAATTAGGGCATATTTTTGGGGTATATATTAGGCCCACCCCCCAAAATCAAGCTAGGGCTTATTTTTGGGGTAGGTCTTACTTTTGGGGAAACATGGTAAGTCAAGGACTACGGTACCTATAGTTGTAGCCTACAGAGCTTTAAAAAGAGAAACTCCTTAATGCATTAAAGTAGCTATTATACTGCGGAAGATTCAGCAGCTTCAGTCAGCGGTCTGAAGTATGAACATTTCCATTCGGCCTGCAGAAAAATGGAACAGCTGTGCACAAACAGATATCCACAACAACTGGGGAAAGCTGTAAAGCAGCCATGCTTTTTCCTGAAGATATGGGTCTTGTATAGCTTTGAGGAGAGGTACCCAGCTCATGCTAACCTGCTTTGTGACACTTCATTTCTAATGCTTAGTTCAGCATAAGAAGGTCTCTTTCTATCATGTGGCACAGTATCCGGTCAATATTTATTGCATGTATATCTCCTGAGAAGCAACAATATCTGAATTCTGGGATTAAACCAGAGGTGATTTTGAATACAATGAACCAGGTGTATGTGTGTGTTTGCTCCTTGCCACCACTCAGAAAAGGCACTCCCAGAAATGTTGGTTTTTCTGAAGAACCTTCCCTGAAAAGCAAATAAAAGCTTAGGAGGTGAGGAATTAGCCAGAGGTGTGAGAGAATGAAAACATGTTACATTTCCTTCCATTAAGTCCTCGGAAGAGTCATCTCTTGGGCTACAATTCTCTCACAGAATCTCCATGTCAACTGCATTATCCAATGTGCGGCATATCCACATTGAAAGCCAGGTGCCACTTCTTTCTAAATTGCTTTTAAAATTAAATTCTCCGGATTTGAAGTGCACCCATACGAATAGGAAAATCTGTCTTGCACAAAGTAAGACCATTCATTCATCCCAGCATGTTTACATAGTCTGCAGCAGCTCTTCAAAATCTCCAACCCCCGCTACCTGGAGATCTTTGGATGAAGATGGATTTGTGTGGCATACCTGAACTGTGCAGAGAGATAGCTGTCACCGTGGCATGGATAATGTTGGCTTTTGTGTGCTTCAGCAAGCCTGAGCACACCAGCTTGTTGCCACCTTCAACTGCCCATCGGTTTCCTTGAGCTCCTGCTAGTAACATGGCCCCTAAAAAAAAGAAGTACAGAGGGGACAGCTGTCAGAGAATAAACTAGCCAAATTGTAAAACACCAACCTTCCTTACAACATATTTGTCTCCCAAGCTGCAGAATGTCCTATTGAAAAAAGACTGGAGCAATAGAAGATGGGTAGTACTCACCTGCAAACGCAGGCACCAGTATTGACTGGCCATAATTGGCCCGGAGAATGGCCATGATAACATCATCGATGAAGCGTTGTGTGACACCCACCTCCAGCAGGGACTCCACCACAGAGCGCTGGGTCATGTTGACGAAGGTGTCACCCCCCAGTGAACGCAAGAGCTCCTCAAGATGAGAGAATGCATAGCCATGGACCTGATACTTGTAGATTCTGTAGGTCATAAGAAGGGAAAAAATGTAGAGCGGCATGACTTCTCTCTTAGGAAAAGACAGCCCTACAAGGTAGACCAGACTAAGGAACCAAGGCCAAGGGATTATATTTATTGCAACAGTTCTAGCAACAGATTTTGCAAGTCAGAATGTGCTTCCTCCTCCCTCATTTTGTGTGCATGCAGGAGGGACTTGTCTTAGAAGTGTTCTTTAATTAATTCCTTGGCCCAGCTCTAGTCCAACTTAGCTGACTGCTGCCAACTTAGTGGCTCTTCCTCCTGCCCTTCAAGGCCATTCCCTATGAGCTTTACAGGAAATCTGAAGACCTTCCCTTATACTAAATTGCTACCACTGGATAGAAGCTAATTTTGATCGAAGGGAGATTGTCCTATTTTTTTTCTCATTGCCCTGGAGGCACCAGTGATGGCCTCCTTGTACCTACCTCATGAACTTCTCCATTACTTCCTCTACCCACATTTGTAGACGTAGGAAGCTCATGCCATAGTGCCACCAGAGCCGAAAAAGATTGAGCAGGTACCAGTCTGTCTCCTCAAGGACAAACTGTTCCCCAGTGAAGATGGCACTCTTTCCTGCCACTTCTCGACGATGTTTCAATCCTACAGAACAGAAAACAACATCCAGTAAGGTTGACTTATGTCCTTTTTATCATGATGGGCTTTGCAAGAGAGCTCTCTTTTGCTGTCTACTTTTAACTTGACTCTGAGAAATCTTTCTCAGTCATGATTTTTAATACAGTTTCTCATTTGCTACCACACTCATTCATGCTTCTTCCATTTTGGCACTGCAGAATTCTCTGACAGTGGCCAGATTTTGTTATGCTTCACCTTCATCCACAATAGCCATTTTTTTCTGGGTCTGGGCTTCATGTTGCTCTTTACAACAGAAGATTGAATTTTAAAAATCAGTGAAGACTAGTTAGGAAAATAAAGACAACTCCCAACTTTATTTAAAAGTAAAAACAACTTGGTTTCTGCTGGACCCTGGCAGAACTATGTCTACAATTAGTTTGTCCTGATGGCATATTGCCTCCTTCCCGTTCAGCCCAAATCATACACTGAGATCTGTGCCAGTCAATCTGTGCCAACCCAACTTTTAGCTCACAATGTTGCTGTTAAGGGGAAAAAAGAGAGGAGGGAGTCCTTTATATGTTTGTGTGAGTTTGTGTGAGTGTGAGTGAAAGTGGGGACTCTAAGTCCATAAATAGTATAATAATACAGGACTGATTGTCTATTTTCAGTTTTGTGCCAAGGCAGATTTAATAATTTGATGTTGTTGTTATAATTGTTACATTATATTATGTATAATACATTAAGGTACATTTCATTATATTTATATTCAACCTTTCTTCTGAAGGAGTGGAAAGGCTTAGCTGAAGATGGCATATATTGATATATTTATTAATCAAATTTATAGAGTTGCCAATTTACCAAAGTCGACTCTGGGTGGTGCACAACAATCTAAGACCGCAACAGATATAAAAACATATTATATTTTAAACATATTATATTTTTAAAAAAATATAAAAATCCTTTTTAAAAAACAAATTTTGAAAAAACAAATACACAAACTCTAGGCGAAGGGAAAATAAGAATGGCTACCTCAACTTTGGAACCATAAGCATGATATATGAAGATTCCCTTCCATTTAGATTCTCAAACTCTGCCAGAAGGCTGGGCTGAGAAAAGGAACTGGTCCAAAGTCGCTCAATGAGGTCCATGTTGTATGGACGTTTGACTCTAGCTTTCCCTCAGCTCAGTTCAGCACTGCTTTATATTTAAACATGGATCAAACATATTGCCATGATGTATATATTCCTATTGAACCATCCCCCTTCATTCACAAAAAGAAAGTATCTTAGGGGGAAAAAGAACTTCAAAGTTGAAATCTCCCCCAAATAGTCCAATTGTATTCCAAAAGTACAAATGGGAATGGAATGGAATGTTTGGGCAGGAAATTACAGGCTGGCTGAATAGAACAAGTAGGTTGAGCTCCCTTGTAACAGAACAATGATGATTCCTGATCTCATCTATCTACCATGCCAGAGGAACCAAAGCTCTCCCATATCACCCAAGCTCAGAGGCAATAAAAGGATATGCTTGAAGCTTATAAATCTAAATGGTCAACCACACTTACCCAATTGCTGCACAAAATCTTCTATGTGTAAGTTGAGAGAATGGAAGAAGGCCCCTCCGCTTTCGTAGGACTGCTTGTTGACTGTAACTGTGGCTAGGCGACCCCCCACCACAGCCTTTTCATACACATCCAGCTGAACCTGAGGCCCAAAATGCTGCTGCAGGAAATAAGCCACCGAGGAGCCGCCAATTCCAGCTCCCACCACAGCTGCGAAAGCAAAGCAAGCATGTTAAGAACCACCATAAAAAGATCCATCTTCAACAAATAGATATAGTTTCCCAGGGAAAAGAGGATTGCTCAAAACCACATCTCTGTCTAGCAGTGGGCATATAATAAAAATAATAAAGAGAGCCAGTTTGCCTAGTAGTTAAGACACCAGGCTAGAAAGCAGGAAAATTAAGTTCTAGTCCTGCCTTGGCATGAAAACCAGCTGAGTGACTTTGGGCCAGTCGCTCTCTCTCAGCCCAACTCACATCACAGCGTTGTTCTCCTGGGGGAAATAGGAGGAAGGAGGAGTATTTGCTGCTCTGAGTTATTTATAAAAAATAATAAAGGCAGGATATTAAAAAAAGGTTTTCTGGCTAAGTCTGATCACATGCATTCCAATCAAACTCCAAAACTGTTATCTCACTGTGAAAACTATCTAATTCAGTGTTTCTCAACCTTGACAATTTTAAGGCATGTGGACTTCAACTCCCAGAATTCCACAGCCAGCAGTGCTGGCTGTGGAATTCTGGGAGTTGAAGTCCACATGCCTTAAAATTGTCAAGGTTGAGAAACACTGATCTAATTGTTATACCATGCTTCTTCCTCAATCTCTCAATGTATTGGCACTGCCATTTTGAATTTCTAGCTGACACAGCCAATTGCTGAGAAATCTGGGTACACTAGATCCAGTGTACCCGAAAGGATAGGGAGAAGGGATATGCTACCATCAATGGTCCCAGCAGAAGGAAAGGGGGCGGAGGAAATCCGCCCCCCCCCCCGTGTCTCTGTGAGCACAATACACATACTGTACATAGCACCCATATAAAAGAAGCAGGGATGAACTATATACACTGACCCTGCCATTGGGCTGGGCTGGCTGTATAAAAAAAAAGAGCATTATCGGATAAAATGTCAAAGCACGTGTCGGAATAGGAACACTCCAGGATGGCCACCAAAACGCCAAGCCTAACATGTTTCTGCAGAAGCCAGAGCAGCCCCACTTTCAGCCCCATCATCCCTGCTTTTACGCTCAATTTCCCCGGCGCAAATGCGGAAGCTCCAGGTTGTTTGGGCGCAGAAGCCCACCTTGGGGGTGCCTCGTGGTGGGCTAACACACCAGACAGCGAGCTGCGATGAAAGAGGAACGCCTACCTATTTTGCCCGGCGGAGCTGCATCCCCTGCCTCGGCGAAGGAGGGCTCCGTCCGCATCCCCCCTAGAGCTACGGTCAGAAACAAAAGCCACCGGGGAGAAGGAAACTCTGCCATCATGGTGGCAACGGGGAGATAAGAGGGGCGGCGACTGCAAAAGCGAGAAATCGGCAGCTAAACAGCGGAAACCAGCCCGCTAATGCGGCAGCGTCCGGCGAATTCGCAGCTTTCCGGCCCGTCGGCGGCCCTGCGCGGTTCCCGAGATTTGGGGAAGACGCGGCTGATCATCGGCTGCGCCTCCCGCGGCCTTTTTGACCTTCGCGTGGCGGATCGCAGGCAGTCGCAGCGAACGAGACAACCCCTTTTGAAAAAAGGGGGAAGTGCTTTGCTAGCGGAGGAGGTCGCGTCTTCTGGCTCGCTCCAGGGCGAGCGCCCCTTGCAGGAAGTCTCGAAACGCCAATGGGTGAGATGCGCTTTCAACCTACACCCCGAACTTCAGTTTTCTGGCGGAGACGCCTCCGGAAGTCGCCTCGATCGCTGGTTGCAAAAAGCCCTGTTTCTCAGCGCCGTAAGCTTGCACTGCTTTCCCAGGTTAGCGTTACTCAGCCCTGTTTAGAGTGAAATACCCACGCGCCCATACAAGCTAATCCTGGGAAGGGGGGGGGACTGTTTTGGGGTTGCACCGCAGAGGCGCAACTCTCCAGGAAGCGACTGAGCCTAAAAGGGAAGAGACGGTCCTCTTCTGGCTCCGGAGATTTTCATGCAATAGTGCACGAGGTCAGGTAGCACTGGAAGCACCCGGCTTATTTTTTATTTTTTTTACTTAAATCCAGAATTTATCCAACCTAGAGCGTATTTGCCAGACATACTGAAGCACGAAGTAGCCACCACATTTCCTTGGTGTGGGAATCATAAAATTGGAGATTTATAGTTCAATGCCATTGAGCCCCAAACGATAATTTGCAACAGAACAGAGTAACAGAGGTGGAAGGGACCATGGAGGTCTTCTAGTCCAGCCCTGCTCAATCAGGAAACCCTATACTATTTCAGACAAGTGGCTGTCCAGTTTCTTCTTTGAGAAAACATTTTTGCACAGGTTAACCTGCCAGATTCACAGGTAACGCTAAACTGACTTTAACTGAAACAAGTTAGATACCTGGATAATTGAGAGACTGCCCAATAGGTTCCAGCAGCGTGGATGCACTCCAAGTTCCCTCCATTGAACACTGCCATCTTGTGGCACTAAGGAAATTTGTGTTCTAGGTTGTGGCCCCCAATCTCCAGAACAGCATCCTCCCAGAGATAAAAGATGGAGTCCATTCTCCTAAGGTTTTGGAAAGCTTTGAAAACCTGGCTTCGATCCTTGGCTTGGAGTTAATATTTGCTATTTGTTTAATAGCCCCTGCTTTGTTTTGTGGATTTTATTATCAGCATTTTAGTCCCAGTTGCCTATTGATTTAATACCTTTAACTGTTTTATACCTTTTTTTAGTTTCATGCATTGCTTAGAATCCAGTAAAGTTTAGCAGCCAATAAATTTAAATAAATAAAATAAATACCAATGGCTCTTATTTAATGATTACTCATTCAGCAAGCATTCAAACTTACAATGGGACTGCGGTGCTGAATGAAGGGGAATTATGATTAGCTCTCATACTTCTGTCTGATGCAGTATCATCATGGTCACATGATTGCCATTTAAAACCATCTTTGCTGGCTTCCTATAAGCATAGTCAATAGGAAAGCCACAAAAGGTTGCAAATGGCAACCACATGTTATCTTCACATAACAATCCAGTGATTTGCTTAATGGCAAATGGAAGTACCAGAATTTCCGTTGCTAAGCAGAGCAGTTACATGACATCTAACAACTGTGTGACATTTATGACCGCACAACCTAGCGACAGAAATTCCAATCCCATTGCTGTCATTAAGTGAGGACTACCTGTAATAAGTTGGCTAGAGTGGATTAGTACTTACACATGAGATCTGGAAGTTCATGAGGTTGCATGAAATCCCCAAAGACAGCTGGAACAATTCAGTTCTGTGTTGTTGCAACACTCCCCAGCCTGGATATGTCCATGTAGTCACCAGAGTTTGACTCAAAGAGACATTACATCACTTTAAGCCTCCCATGCAAAGTCATCTAGCTAGATGTAGTAGGGTGAGTGGGCTAGATATGCATTACATGCTGAACCACAGTCTGCTGAACTAGAAATTAACCAACTTGTTCTAGCCATATATATACATACAAGCCAACCTGTACAGTTTATAGTCTGATGTTCATGTAGATCCAACCCCTAGGTAAGTCTACTGGGTGGACAAAGTCAGTAAGGGAGAAAAATTAAGCCTTCAGGCCTCCCCTGGCACTACTAGAACTTTTGCTTTTGCCCTGAAATTGTTTTTTTTTTTAAAAAAAAAAAATCAGGAACCTTATTTGTATAATTACAAATTACAAAAACTGATTTATTAGTGAGCTGCTTTGTAGGATTTGTCCGAAATGGTATAGGGTTTCCTGCCTGAGCATGGGGTTGGACTAGATGACCCCCAAGGTACTTTCCAACTTTACCATTATTATTATTATTATTATTATTATTATTATTATTATTATTATTATTTGTATCTAAAAAGTGGGGATATAAGTAATCTCTATAGACCCGTACCTATGTGTATATATATATATACTGCTCACAAAAATAAAGGGAATGCAAACCCCTTCAGTTCCATGGTAAAATGTTCCCTTTATTTTTGTGAGCAGTATATATATATAGCCATGACTCTTATTTCCTTTTAAGTAAGCAATATCACACAAAGTGCAAAAGGGGCAGATAGATGAAGGCATTGCATAAGAAAAGGAAACAGCAACATCTTATTTATAGCAGCAACATTCACTATTATGTCATTCTCTTGTTTTACTGTACACATTTCTTAAATACTTTTTTCAACTCCATCCAGCTTCCATTTCTCCTCCTCTGTATATCATTCTCTCACTTCCATAGAATTAAGTGGGCTGAAGTGCTTTTATGCATAGTCATTTTTACTTCTTAGGAAAACATTCTTCACAACAAACCATATGCCATGCAATATCTTTCTACCAGCATTTAAAAATTTCTAGATTCATCATCTCATCTTTGGAAACATTCAAACTAGATACACAAATGTATCTCTTTGCTCTAAATTTTCACTGTTTATGTAAAACCTGTAGTTGTCTACTCAATGACCTTGGTCTTTCATAAACTAATTTTCAGTTAGATGTTCCTAATTGCATCTAAATTTGTACCTGCAAATCATTTGGGCTCTCAGCAAAGAGCACTGTGTTATCTGCATACCAAAGTACACACATATTCACTTCCACAACCCACACACTTCAGATATCTCCACAAGCATTCCTGAACAAATGAAAGAACATCGCAATCGTGCCTTACTCTGTGTTGAGCTGTTTGCTACAGTAAATGTTCTCATGCATGCTTTATTTTCATGCACACTTTCCTTCCATCATATACCTTTATCACAATCAGCAGCCAAGCTTGCCCTCCATGTTTGCACAAATCATTCCACAATTCAAGCCCATTAATTTTATCGTACTTTCTCTAACTCAGCAATTATACAATTGTTTTCTTTCTCACACTCATACATTAAATTATGTTGATGAACAGAAATCTGCCTGGCACCTTCCTACATAAAGCTTTCCTGAATTATTTTCTAGTTAAAGGATCATTATTTTCTAGTTAAAGGATCATTATTTTCTAGCTAAGGATCAAAGGAAACTGTGAGAGTCAAATCCTTCTAATAAGCAATTAACAAGCAATTTCTGAAAGTGATTAGAAAAGTATTTGAACCCAGTAGTCTTTTAAAGGTGTCAACCATGATTGGAACAATATGGCTATTCCATCCTCTCTTAGAGCTCTAAACCCACCAGAGACCGCTGTCTTGAGCACTTGTGGACAATTTCAAGTCCTCTCCTTGTCCAAAGAGGAATTATTAAAAGCCAATCTATTTGCTGGTCCTTCATTCCACCGTAGTCTGCTTTTTGGAGAGCAGTCTTCTGTTTGCCATTTCTTCCCTAAGGTTTTTATTTAAATTGTATTCACTCTGATAAGGCTCCTCCCTTCCCACTTCCAAAACAATTTATTTTTATCAATCTCATTCTGCATGTCTCTGCACCTCATAACCTTAATCATTCCTTTCTTTGGAATGGTTCTTTAATTACATTCTTTGTAACTATGATATTCTCTCTCTACAGATAATGCAGTAGCTTCTTTTCATTACTTTTTCTGCACTAATCTTAAGTGTATTTTTCCCAGTCATTCATCAAGCATATATTTTTTTCACACTTTGCACTGTTTTTTACTCCATGCACTGCATAACAGTTCTTTTCCTTCTGTTCTAAACAACTCCTGCATGCTCATTCCCTACATCAATTCTGCTGGAAGACTAACAGTACCTCTATAAATTAATCTTGATTCCTGGTGACTCCATAACAACTTCATTTCCTAGCAACATTAAGGAAATGAGTTGTCATCACCTCCTTTCAGAGCATTTGCCCAATTTCCCAATCTAGTTGACAACTGGAATGGTTTTGACCTTCCATCCAAATATTCTTGGTGTGACCCTTGTTTTATATATCAATCAAGGGGTCGTGTCTGATTAACGAAACACTTAAAAGGACTTTCAGGCATATTTTTCCCTAAAAGCATTTATTAAGGTTACAGAGACGTCAGTACAGCATGGTGGAAATGCTTAGGTCTGGCTTCTCTTCCGTTATGCATATACATTCTAAGCATTTCCCCTCCCTTATTTTGGGGTCATGGTTCACATCTTCCAATCAACTTGGAAGATGTGATTTACTTCCGGTTTCTTTTTCCAGGGCTATACTTATTCTCCTCCCTTTTTCCCTGTTGCCTGGTTTAACTATAAAAATACCAGACAGTTCTGCATATTGTCAAAGCAAGAATATACAGTATTTGCAGCGTTGACACAAGGGCAATTAGGTGCAACCACTTGCTGTTTCAATGAATAATAGCTGAATCAGAAGTATTGTCGTATTTGCAGTAGAATAGAATAGAGCTGGAAGGAACCTTGGAGGTCTTCTAGTCCAGCCCCCTCCCCGCTCAAGCTGGAGAACCTATACCATTTCAGACAAGTGACTGTCCAGTCTCTTCTTGAAAACCTCCAGTGATGGAGCACCCACGATTTCTGAAGGCAAGCTGTTCCACTAGTTAATTGTCCTCACTGTTAGGAACTTTCTCCTTAATTCCAGGTTGCTTCTCTCTTTGATCAGTTAGATGTGTTTAGCTTTCCTATTTAGAAATCCATTCTTTTGTTTCTCCATCTCAGGCTCTGTGATTGTATGGTTTGGGAGGGAGAGCCAGAAATATATGCCAAAGTATGGCAAATTCACATTATATCCGGATCTAGCACATCATTATGGCTGACCAAAGGATTCAGTTATTTCATTTCTTAACTTCATCACTCCTTTTGTTGTAGAGAAATTGGTATACTAGGTATGTTTGTTAGTAAATAACCCTCCTGGGACGGCTTTCTTCCCTACTTCTCTGGGCTAACACCAAACCAACATATTGTATGCACAATCATGACCATCAGTGTTTGTTCTGTCAACCATCTTGCACATGAAGTGGAATTTCTTCATTCAACTTCACCCAAATGTACTTCCTATTACATAATATTGGTCTTGGTTCAGCCCTGAGGCCATGACTTGGCTAGCTTTATCCTACAAAACACTCAATCCTTCTAAAGGCGCTATGCACCCATCACAATACTATGCTGCACCAAGGTCATAGTGCTTTCCCCCCCCCCTTTCGAGTTAAGGAGGTTCAGGTGAACAGTCTGATATGGGCTTATTCTGAGTTGAATAGCTCCATAAAGCCAGCTCCCATTTGTGTGAAAGCTCACATTCTCAGGCTTGATCATGAATTAAATTAAATTTACTCAGTGAGTCTGTAACTTTTATTTTTTATTTTTTTAAAAAAAGACTAAATTAAACATAAAACAGATGACATCTAATCATTTCTAAATTAATATTTTTCTCAGTTAACACCTGCGTATTCATTATCCCAAAATTGAAAAAGGCCAATACTATCCCTTTTCATCATTGGTGATAATATGTCAAGCTGTGCTGAAAAATGGCAGCAGGTTATTTGCAGAATTATTAACAGTCCACAATTCTTACACTGCTGTTCACTGGTTCACCTAATCCAGTCATTGCGAGTTAGACAGTCATTGCGAGTTAGACAATATTTAATACACAGTCCCAAAGGAAGCTCCTTCACAATATAGTTGCAAGAGATTCTACAACTTGAAATATTATGAACTGATCTGCTCCATGTAAGTCATGTGTTTTACCCTAAGTATTGATTTCCCCTTTTTAAAATGCTACATTTAGAGGACCTTTTATTGAATTAAGCCAATTTAAGAAATGTGGAAAATCTTGATGGAGAATTTGAGTTTTTTGGACTAGCTAGATCATAATGTGGAAGACCAAATTTAAAATTAATTTAGAGCAAAACAAATTAATAAATTATTTGGCTGGGCATAATAAACTCCTATTACCCCAAAGAGATGTTCACCTTCAAAACACACTACAATTTTTAATTAGCCAAACCATTCTTGTAAGATAGACAGGTATCATATCCCTGCTTAAAAGCAGCTTCTTGAAAAGTTCAAGAAAACAAAGATTATATTTACGAATCCATTTTCACAAATAACTTAGGACCGAGAATATACTTTTACTGGCCAAGGCACTCAGGGAAATTTTGAGATGCAAAACCAAATCTAAGAAACATTCAAAAAGAAAAGTGTTGGAAGCTTCAAATCACATAGACATGGCACATGCATTCTCTCAAAACACAAATGCCTAAGTACAGTTAAAAACAGCTTCAGAAGGAAGGCAGTCTTGGACTTAAGTGGTTAAGTGGTGCCTAGAATCTTCTCCAAAACATGTTCTTGGCCAATTATCAAAGAACCACAGAGCTATCATTGTCCATATATTTAAAGATGAAAAATCCATTAGTCTTGTATCGCTTAAGGAGAATGTTTCAAATAACACATGAATAAAAACATAAATTGAAAAAAGAAACCAGATTGAAATAAGAATGACTCTGGGTTACTGTAAATAAAGCTCAGATGAAATGTATACCACAGATTATAAAAAAGCAAAATGGGAACAATAGCGAGGTTAACAAGCAGATTAAAAATAAATCTTGGAGAAAAGGCTTTTTTCAGAGAACAGGTTCCAGTTTTAGTCACCGTTGAATAGACCTATTGAAATCAATGGGATTTTACTGACTGGCTTTTCAATAGGCCTGTGCATTGTTGGAATGAATCCTACATTCCTTTTAATTCAGGCTTAAAATTAACAACAGAAAAGACAACACCACTCCTTACATTTGTGACACAATAGAAAAAAAATATCTTTACACAACAGGAAAAACTAGCATTCAATAACTACATCTTGAAAGGGAAGGCCAAATTATCATGCCAATCCCGAGAGACCAGCAAATCATACCAGTGTGGCTTAATAAATAAAGCAGCAGTAATGATGTGGACAAAAGAAATAGGCTCATAAGATCCCAATTACTAAGATGCAGGTTCATCAGATTCTTGAGATTCTACTGCCACACCTACATGTGCATGTCTGATAGTGCGGCCATGAAGTTTATAACCATCCAGTGTCACTAAAGCCACAGTGCCCGTTTGCGTATCTTCTGCTGGCACATGACACACTATTTCATGGTCATAGGGGTCATATCTGCCACCAATGGGGTTCATTTTTTGCAGGCCGTGCTTAGTAAAGATGCTTTGTAGTTTGACTTCTATAAGAGTCAGGCCTTCACAGATCTTATTCAGGGCCAGAGCTGGATCATTATCTTCCTCTACAACAATCTCCAAGGTTGTCTTCAGGATATCTGCTACTTCTACCAGATCTCTGCAGAAACTTTGGATGCCTGCAGACACAAAGAGAGGCAAAAAATCAAGATAACAATAGTTAAGGTGGATAAAAACATTTTGGGATCTTGGGATTATCTAAATAGAAGGACTTCCTGGATCTCAGGAACAGTCGTATTTATGCTGATTCAATTTGAAGCTTCCACCAAACTGTAAATCCAGACATTACATATACTTGCATCAGTAGAATATATTTCTTTTAACCTGTAAAAAGCTGTTCAGTCATAGCAACTATCTTTTTGAAGTAGGTTTCACTCTATTGTCATCTTCAGGTTGCTAATGAGTTAACCCAATTGTTTTACACTCCATTTTATTTAGCAATAAGGAGTAATAAAATTGTATCACATAGTCTTGACCCACAATCTCCAAGTAATCATTTATTAAATTTATAACCTGCCTTTCATTCAGGCACTCGGGACTGTGAACACAGCACTCTTTTCTATTTTTCTCATAACAGGCAGATTTGGCTGAGAGAGGGTAACCGGCCCTAACTTACCCAACAGGCTCCCAGAGTTGACAGGAAATTTGAATTTAGGCCTCTATACTTCTACTCCAGTATCTTACTGTGCTGTGGTGGCACAGTGGTTAGAATGCAGTACTGCAGGCTACTTCTACTGACTGCCAGCTGCCAGCAGTTTGGCAGTTCCATTCTCATCGGCTCAAGATTGACTCAGCCTTCCATCCTTCCGAGGTCGCTAAAAATGATGAGCCAGATTGTTGGGTGCCAATATGCTTAGAGAAGGCTGTAAAGCACTGTGAAGCGGTATATAAGTCTAAGTGCTATTGCTATTACCACATTTCGCTGACATGGTGTTTTCACTCCAGCTTTAATTTTTAACCATTATGCTGCTTTACTGTGTATTTTGTTGTTTTATTTCACTTGACATTGTAAACTGTTGTGTAATAAATATTATGAATCACATTAACTTTAAGGATGGAGAATCTAAACTAGTGGAATCTTTTTTTTTCAGGCTTATGCTGAAGTTAAAACATTGCTGGACTCCTTCAGTGAAAAGAAGAGGTGCTGGACTCATGTGAGGTCCAAAGCATTTCTTAGGAATGGTTTTTCAATACATGCACAGTCGTAAGAAATACTACTAAAGATACATAAAGCTATCACTGCATCAAACTCTGGCACAACACTAGCATATCTGTTTACTTACCAAAAATCTTAGCATCCTCAACAAACTTTTGTGTCCTACGCCTGACATTTTCAGAATCCATTAGGGCTCTTTGGTATCGTTCCTACATTCAGAGGAAGAAGCAGAATCAGGCAAAAGAATTCTAATCCAAGTAACAGAGAACGAGTTCTCCATATTGCTACAAAGAATATTTAATGCAGCTTGGTCAGACAGCTTACTCATACGGTAGGCAATAGATTTGTTAATTACTGGAAAAAAATAGACTGGTATAGAAGCCATGTTAGTAAATATTATCTTGCTATCTACTGCCCTACAATTTCCACTTCTTCTGGCGGCATGCCACCTGGCGTTTACAAAACTGACAGCTTAATTCCTAGATAGGGAATGCGTGGCCCTGAATTAAACAAGATGCTCCTGAGGAGAGATGCTTATTTTAGCATATAACAAAAGAATATATTCCCCACAATTCCTCTTTCTCTAGGTTTCACCCCCCTCCCCTAACCATTCCTTCTCCAGGCTTTAGTTCTTTTTAAAACTGTAGCTGAGCATCGTAACTAAAAATAGAGCAAAAAACCTCTAAAGAAAAGCCACAATCTGCAAGAAGCTGAAAAAAATCCAGACAAGCGAGAAGGGAACTTTAGCTTCAAGCATTAGGTTGTCTTAGGAAACAAGCTCAGCTAGAAATTCTGCATGAGATGAATTATTTTGATTGGGTATATTTTTTAAATTTATTTTCTCTGGTGTTTATTTCTTTGCACAAGTTCAGGAATTCTGTGTTGTTTGCAATTTGGACCCTCTTTGTAGCAGTTAGCTCTAAATAGGAGAACAGTATCACCTTTGCTACAAGGTTCCTCCTAAGTTTCCAAATGAGATTTGAACTTCTTCCCTTCCCTTCTTCCTTCAGTCTTAACTGCCCATCTCCCTCAGAGAGGAGCTCTGGGCAGTTTGCCATTCATTTGCCATTGAATGCTTCCTTCTGACTATCTAAAGAATTTTTATTTCTCTTTTTCTTTCACAACAAGGCTTAATTTTTATTTATCACTCAGAAGATCTCCTAAACCAAAGGACAGAGAAGGAAAATTTCATTTGAGCCCTGTACCTACAATACTCTAGAGGCAGCAAGTGATGATACAGAAATTATTTCATTTTTTTCTCCTTTAAATTTGCCAGAAAATAATACAAGGGTGTGGGGTCACTATGTCTTTTGCATGTTGGGGATGTGTGTGGGGGGGGGGTGGCCCTAGATGAAGCACTCCCTGGAAGATAGGGGGTGGCAGCATGAATCACCAATCACCATACTAAGGTTGAATTGGGCTACAGTGTGTAGATCTGAAGGGATCTTGGAATAGGTGGTTAAAACTTCCTACTTTTTATCCTATGGGCTCAGCCTTACCATTATAATCATAAACGAGAAGTAGGTTAGAAAGGGACCATTTCAGAGACACCGATCAGTGGGTCCTTGAAGTCAAATAAATAAAATTTCTAAGTTTTAATATTTAACACAGTAAATATTATTAGGTATAAATCATATAAACCTAGGCCAGTGATGGCGAACCTTTTAGAGACTGAGTGCCCAAACTGCAACCCAAAACCCACTTATGCATCGTCAAGTGCCGGGTGGGTGTGGCCCATTGGGTGGGCATGGCTGCGGTGGTAACGGCAGACTGGGTGGGACTAAAAAGTTCAATCAATCAATTCCAACTTTGCAAGATCATTTTTTTCCCGCGAGAAGTTGAAATTGACCGATTGAACCTTTTTTTTTTTTGCACACGGCGGCGGAGGCCTAAAGCAAAAAGGTTTTATAAAACCCAGCTGAAGGCCTAGGACGGCGCACGTGCCCACAGAGAGGGCTCTGAGTGCCGCCTCTGGCACCTGTGCCATAGGTTCGCCACCACTGACCTAGGCTTTGGGAGGGGTCTCAATTATTTTTAAGAATGTAAATGGGTCTTGAGAAAACCACTGACATAGATCAATATGCAACTGTTATGCAATACAACAGCAATAACAAAATTGGAAAAATGAGAAAACGGGGCTCTTACATAAATTGTTTCTTATAACTGTGATACAAGGCGTGCAAGAAGAAAACATTACTGCCAAGGTAATAGACAGCAAAGTTATTTAAAAGCTATTTCAGTAGCCTCAGCAGATAGCATGGGTGGATGATCTAGAAAGCTAAGCAAAGATGAGAACTCTACTTGTGAGTGCCAAGACAATGAACAAGAAAATGGGTAAGGATGGAGAGAGCGAAAAATAAAATAAAACAAAAATTCTAAAAGGCAGTTCTTCTTAATCATGCCAAGAAACTTGTTTGGAAGTATCCTATAAGTGTCCAGGAGTCAAGCTAGTCTCAAAGGGAACTTTAAACTCTGCAGACTTCTTTCTCACTTGCTGCCCAAAAACAGTAGTTGGACTTACCATGGAGTAAGTCACTGGAAGATGGCCAGGACAAGAAAAGGTTAACTCCGCCTCTTCTAGCTAGAAGCTGGACTTAAGACTTCTTGTCCCATGAAGGAAATTCCTTCCCTTCAGTCACATGTATTGACTTCCGCTGAGTATGGTTCAATTCTTCCTTTATTGTATATTCCACTATAACAAAATTGTTAAGACACATGGAGATGGAAGAATGCGTAACTGTTAGTGAAAGACAAGTAGCTCATATCCTAACCCTGTTTAGTTTCCTAATCCTCTTCTATTCTATATAGCAGTGATGGCGAACCTTTTAGAGACTGAGTGCCCAAACTGCAACCCCAAAACCCACTTATGCATCCTCGAGTGCCGGGTGGGTGTGGCCCATTGGCTGAGTGTGGCCAATTGGGTGGGCGTGGCCACGGTGGTAACGGCAGACTGGGTGGGACTAAAAAGTTCAATCAATCAATTCCAACTTTGCAAGATCTTTTTTTTTCCCATGAGAAGTTGAAATTGACTGATTGAACCTTTTTTTTTTTTCCACATGGCGGCGGAGGCCTAAAGCGAAAAGGTTTTATAAAACCCAGCTGAAGGCCTAGGACTGGGGTGATGGCACGCATGTGCTCACAGAGAGGGCTCTGAGTGCCGCCTCTGGCACCCGTGCCATAGGTTCGCCATCACTGCTATATAGGGTGGGATTTGTCAGTTCCATCTTCCAGTGACCAGAGAGATACAACAGAGAAAACTCAACTACTATTCTTGCTCATTGGAGACAGTATACAGGAAAATGACATACTACAGCAGTATTCCCAATAACAATTTAGCATCAAATAAGTTGAAATTTATTTATTTTATAATGTCTTATAAAGTTCCACTAGTTCCACCTGGATAGCTGTGTCTCTTACAGAATTGCTATGAAGGAAGGAAAGAGGCTGTCTCTTGCTGGCTGTATACACCATGGCAATGTGTTTTCCAACTTGAATGCCAAATGTAGAGTGAGAAATTTTGTAGGAGATAAAGGTGGTAGTATTTTTGCTCTCCACCTTATGATTAGTAGATTCTTAAGAACCCTGCATCTATTTAGTCCGAGCCATTTTGTTTTATAGGCTTGGCTGGATTTGGACTGATTTTGAGAAGTACAATTTCTAGTGCATAATGTAATCTGAGAACTGATCTTCAGAATGATGGAAAAATCTAGCTATAGATGACTTGGGTCATGAAACACATGGATAACCAAGGATGTCCTTAACTTCCCTACCTGCGAAGCAGAGAGAAAAGGCCTTCTTCCAGATAAGCAGTGGCCTTTGCTCATCCAAAAAAACAGTTTAAGCAGATGCCTGTCTATGCATCATAGCCCTCTCTCCAATCTGTAGGAAACTCAATACTTCCAAGAACTCTTGTTCACATGTCACAAGTTTCTGGTTTTTTGTATTACCATTCTTGGAGCAGGTTATCTGGTGACCAAGGTGGTTTTACCACAAACGTGGAAGATCCATATTCAGCAACTGATCTTATTTAGCTTCCAAGCATGAGGTTGTAGCTACTCTGGACCAGTAGCTTGAGACAGAATATCCAAATGTTCTAAAAGGCACCATTGGTGTTGCTTTCATCTGCACCATGTCATAAAGCTATGGCCCCCTAGCGCCAAGGTTGTTAGAATCAACTGTGTTTTGGGTAACTTCCTTTACACATCATCTTGTATAGCACAAGGAAAGAAAGCAGGAGTGCAAAGAGTAGTCCTTTTGGTCATGATGCCACCAGGGTGTGTTAGTACTCTCTACTGCCTTGTTGGGCTATAGGAAAAAGTCTTAACCTTGGATTTCATGAGCAACTCAACTGTCTCTTTGAACAGCTTCATCGTGTTTTACTGAGACCATCTTTCAATCTGTGGTCCATCTTACAATGCCTAAGCTATAAATCTTGCCAATACAATGGTTTCTGTTGCCATAAATCTGGCTGCAACTATAGACAGTCTAGAGAGAGATCTGTCATCAGGTGGGGAATCACAGAGATGACCATGAAGAAACTATTCAGAGCCAGAATGTTTTAGGAAGTGACTCAAACTGACTCCACCTTGACTCCCTCTGGTATAAGAGGGAAAACCAGTCAGGCTTGCAAGTTTCTGTTATAGTGGCTTATCTCAATAAAGTAGAGTTCTAAACATTTTGTGAGTTTGTTTCTTGATCTAGTCAACTTTGAGGGGCTGTCATATCATTATGTTCTTCTGCTGTATCCAGTATATCTATGATAACATCAAATGTTCATACAACTGTAGCTTGGTCAGAGATGGAAGAGACTGCTGCTGCCCAAATTCCCAGGCTGCTCCATGGTCTTGCCTGGGTTTTGCTCATTAGGGCCAATAAAACTCTTCATAGCAAAACCGCGCCCACCCCATTGCTGGCAATGGGAAAAAAGTTACAATACATTGCGGCACGTCACTTGACGTTGCGAGTTTGACACCCTTGCCCTATACAGAAGATATAAATTGTTAACTACTCCCTCTTCTTGGATCTCTCAGTATCCTTCATCTCTTCCACTAGCATCCTGGTGGACTAAAATAGTTATCAAGTGGGTTCATTCCCACTGTGGAATGAGAAGCCAGACATAGCCAAATTGATCTTTGGCTATTTTATTTGAAACAATGTATTTATAATTCATGTTCAATTTCAGTTGCAATTTGATAGATGCAGCACTATTAAGCTTTAGTCAATGACAAATGTTCTATATGGTCCCATAGATTAAAAAAATACTTTATATAAGTTATAGGGCTGAATCTTTAAGAAAGTGCACAGAAATGTAGATGTGCAGTCCCTTATTCAGGAAATCAAACTCCAAAAAGTTACTTACTGTTAAGACACGGAGTTGTTCTTCTAGCTTGATGGTCTTGTGCTCTAAATTTCCCCCCCTCAAGATTTGTCTAGGTTCATTCTGAGGATCTTCTGGGCCACAATCATCCCCTGTGCTCTTTTGTTGTGCAGCGGTACTGAAGGCGAAGAGCAAACCTCTGAAACAACATAAAGACCAAAAATGTAGAGAAATATACATTTGCAAAAAGCCTTTCCATTTCATCTTTATTTTAAAAATATAGATTCACTTATTAACTGGGATGGCTGCAAAGCTTTTGGATTTTATCAAAGAATCTAGCCTTAGCATTGTACTACAAGTTAAGGATATTTTGTTTACTTTTTTTGCCAATCTAAAAAGGACTTATTCACAGAATTAGATTGAAAAATGAATAGCTAGGCACATTCAACTTAGTCTGGAAACTTGATTCAGGTTTTCCTGATTTACAGATAGTACTCTGTGATTATCAAAGGACATTAACTACCATGATAGTTTTTTTTCCTGTCTAGCACCTTCAAGACATAGGCATACGAAACATAAGCAACTGGCTGACAAGGAAGGAGACAGTCCTACACACCTTATCATTTACAACACAAGAAAATGTTTACAATTACACAATGACCTAACAATGTGTATATGATCAACAAAATGGAAACACAGAGCAGGCATCTATTTTCTATGCTTATTAGAATTTTAGAATCCTTTGTAGAATAAGACATTTATATTTCTATCCATATCCTGTGTAACGCAATAGTCAGCTATATATACTCTTATTGTTCAGCAGAGGTGACTTCACTCAGCTGAGAAATAGCTGTAGCAAATTTAGATATACAAATTTTCTGAGAAAATAGAACTCAATATACAAAATCAGAGTGAACAAAAAGACATTACTTTGCTTTTGATAAGGAAAACTCAGTTTTGCCACTGTTTCTTTGTGTGTAGAACCACACGTGCAGTAATGAATAGGCCCTGAATCCACTTTTCATTATCAGCTGCACCAACAGGAATCCTTATGATAGTCACATAGGCATTTAATTAGATGTGGTAATGTTATTTGGAATTCTAATTTCAGTTTCCTCAATATCTTTTAGATGCTTAGATATTGCAATTCAGCTAATGATAACTGAGTGGGGGCAACTGATTTTTTTTAAAGCCCATTGACAGGTTATGCTAATAATTTGGGCAATAAGGATAGCAGCAAGTGAGCTTGTGAAGCCAGACATTAATTAATAAGAATGCAATGTGGAATATAGTTCAGACTTCCAGCCAATCTCTTCCAGCCTATAAAATCCTTAACTTTTAGGATTTTGTTAATTTTATTTCTCCTCTCCAGCCAATTTTTAAAGGGAAAAACAAAACAAAAAAAGCATTAGTAAAGGTTATATTCCACACTCCCTCCTCCCCATTACACATATACACATAGTTTTACTTCCAGCTGCTGATAACAATTTACTAACTATTAAATAAAAATTTCCTCAAAGGAGAGGCCTTTCAGATAGTCATTCATATCCTGGTCACCTCATGACTGGACTATTGCAATGTACTCCACATTGGGCTACCTATGAAGACCATCCAGGAGCTACAAGAAGTTCAAAATGCAGCTGTGTAAGCAGCAACCCGTAAAGTTGCATTGGTTGCCAGCTTGCTTCCATGTGCAATTTAAGGTGCTGGCTATCACCTATAATGTCCTTCAAAACATAGGGCCTGGTTGTCTCAAAGTCTGCCTATCTCCAATTATTTGTGCCTGCTAGAGTACATTCTGGCAGAGTGGATGTGCTCCAGGTTCATTCATTTAAACATGTTCATTGTGTGGGCCAAAGTATGTCTTCTCTATTGCTACCCCTGCCTTTTACACACACACACATATATATATATATATATATATATATATATATATATATATATATATATATATATATATATATATATATATATATATATATATATATATATATATATATATATAATGCCAAAACGTTCCCTAAGAGTCACTTACATATGTATATAATTTACATATCAAGTATGCATTTATATACTCATTTAATACAGGTAATTCTTCTTTAACGCCTGCCTCATACAGCGACTGTAGTTACAGTGGTGATGACAAATTAATTTTGTGACCAATTCTTGCATATATGACCTTTGCAAAGGAAAGCTGAAGTAAGATCATAAGCACAGTTGCAATTTCACTTGCTTTGCTTAACAACTGAGTTGCCAATCCCAACTGTAGTTGCCAAATGAAGACCGCTTGTGCATGAATAAATCTCCATGGACAGAAGAGGAATTTTCTTTCGAAATATACAAACAAAGGTGATATATTTTGCTAAAAGAAAGGTTATAATTTAGTATAGGGGTGTACACTCCATGGCCCATCGGGTGCATGTGGTCCTGGACAGCTAGAAATGCATTTCCACAAGATGATAAATTTTAACATTTTATAATTGTATGCAGCCTAAGTTAATTCTTCACTCAATGCAGCGCAGATAAGTCAAAAGGTTGGACAGGCCTGGCTTAATAGATGGTTGGTCTCATGCCATATAATAAACTGCAATGGGAATTTACCACCAGAGAGTATTTTGCCTTTTAATTTTTTTCTGCTTTTTCCAGAAGCATATTTAATCTGCAATTAATGAAAAGTAATTAAATCAACTAAAATCTGAAACCTGCCAAATTAATAGCAGATAAGTAGGATTCCCGATCCCTTGAATTATCTCAATTCTTAGCACAAAGGCCCCCTCCAGCTGTCTCATTTGAAGGCAGAAAAGCTGGAGAAGGGCAGGTCAGGACTGTATGTGCAGCCACATTTCTTCTCCACAGGTTCAGGCAAACACCTGAATGAGGCTTAGATTAGTGAGGCAGCCACTTAGAGGACACAAGCTTAAAATAAGTTCACAAACATTCAGAACAGCTCATAAATCTCCTCTCTAAAACAAGCTGCCCTTTAAATGCTTACATTTTCTCGCTGGCTGTTTATATCTGAACATAACTGCACATGCTGTTTATTGCGTGACAGTGAGTTTGAAGGAGTCTTTGCCAAAAATTTACTTAAAGCAAATCACTGTCTAGACATGCACTCTTTTACCAGCTCAGTAAATTCTGCATTGCAACACATACCTGCTTAATTTATAACACTTCTTGCTATTTCAAATAAGCAATCTTCTTCAGTCTTTAGGGCCAGATCCTAAAAATACTTAATATATACATAAAAGAGCTGTCTTGTGTCTTTACCTGGTCATATGTATCAGGAGCTAGAAAAACCTGTCTAAATGGTGACATATTTAAGTTGCATTACTTATCTGAGCCTTGGATGTGAACCATAGTTACAAGAAAAGAAGGAAGAAAGGCAATTCTTAAGGGACTTGCCTGATTGACAAAACAGCTAGAGTAGGACCACTATTTTCAACTGAGTCTGAGAAATTACTTTGTCAGAGTAACAAGTCAGATATTCCAAAACATTAAATCACAGTGAGCTCTCTTGTGTTTTTAATTACCATATCACTTCCAATTCTAGAACAGATTCATGTACAGTGCTGTGCTCTGTGTGATGAGGCTATCTTTGAAAAGAATACAAAAGCTTCCATTGATTCAATACGGTTAGTTCTGAGTAGAGAGTAGATACTTCTAAGTATTAGCAACCCATAGATAGAGGATGGTGAATTTCTGATCTTCTAAATTTTAAAAATCCAAGTTTGAAATCTCAACAGTCGATTCCTTCTGTATGAATCTGCCTAGGAATTCTGTTTGTTCTAGAAGCCCTGCTTCAGGCATTCTGCCATCAGACAGACAATGGAGATAAGTAACTGGCAGAAAGCTTTTTAATTTGATCAGTAATCATCTCCAAGAGATAATATATTTGATACACTGGGGTGAACATCCTCAGTAAAATTGAACAACATACCCTCAGAATGGTGTTGAAATCTAAGTTACTGGGGAATGCACATGTCTTTTGTAACATAGATATTTGTACAGCTGACATAAGTCTATCACATGCTAGGTATTTGACAATCCTTTACTAAGTTCAAAAGGGAAGTTCAATGTTTAACTATAGAATTTGCTGTAAAATCATTTACTTACATATAGGATAAGTAGTTTGCTTTTTTGCTACTTTGGTTTATTCATCTGTGTGTCCAGGACACACAGGCATGGAACCTATGTGAAGTATTTTCCCTCAAATATGTATAGTCACCTATCAAACAAACCACAACTCTGGGCAGCATACAACAATCAGATAACAACACTGATAAAAACAAGAAATATAAAACTATAAAATCCAGATTTAAAAATATTATCATAAAAGCAAATAAAAAACACTGCTCTAAGAGGGTAAGAAAAGTCTCTTAGCAATGGAGGTCCAGGTCCCTGGAAGCCCCAGGCCTGATGACATAGCCTGTTCTTGAGGGACTCTGGGAATGTCAAAAGGATGGACCTAATCTAATTTTGGGGAAGAGGGAAGAATATTCCATAAGATAGGAATCATGGCAGAGAAGGCACATATACATATACTGGGTGTGTACATGGTATTTTCCCTATTTGTAATTAACAATGACACAAACGTCCCTACATATATTTTTCTGGCATGACTCCATGATCTTGCCTTTCCAGGGGTGGGCAACCTTGGCTCTTTTATGATTCGTGGACTTCAACTCCCAGAATTCCTGAGCCAGCATGGCTGGCTCAGGAATTCTGGGAGTTGAAGTCCACGAGTCATAAAAGAGCCAAGGTTGCCCACCCCTCATCTAGTCCTTGGCCCATGAGCTAGACAGGCCTTATTTATCCATAGCAGCATGCTCATCTTATTTTAATATCATTTAAAGACATCAAAATGTTTAAAATCTGCTATGTTTTATGTCTGGTGGGAACTCAGGTGAAACAGAGGGAATAGAGGCAGGAAAAGGATCAGCAAATTTCATGCCAATATAATGCTGTTGTAGATAATTGGAGGACACTATAACTCAGCACTTAACAAAAGCTCCTAAAAATTGTTTTCTCATTTATAAATTATGCTCTACATTAATATGCATAGCTTGCTTACCAGTAGTAGTTGGTGTTGCAGAACAATGGAGTTGCTGAAAAATATATAGTGTCTGAACCTACCTGAACAAACTCAACAACTATTCCAAAGATTTAAGCCCAACTACTGAAACTTTTTAAAACTCATGTTGATCATCAACAGTATTTTAAATGTTTTGATTGTGAATTTGGGTTTCAAAACTGTTTCAGGGAGATCTATGGTACTATTTCCAGCCTGAGTCCTGATATTCTAGCCCCACCCCCTACTTTATCACTGTATTAAGACCATTTGCAATCAGAAGTGTTTTGCCTTCAGAGAACATATAAAATAAATGTATATTATTAACACTGTTCAACAAAAATACATACTCTACACAAAACATGCTCTTATTCAGTATTAAGCACACTCCCACAATATAATCAAATAATTCATCAAAAACTCTACTTTCTTGTTTTTTTACAGTATAGCTATTTAAGTTTCTGAATAAATGTTCAACTGGCTGAAAGTTTTGCCCGTTATCTAAAGATTAAATCATAGCAACTGGACTAAACTTTGTTAATTTGAGATGTTTTGTTACTCATCCAAGCAACCTGATCAATCAAAACAAAGTTAGGCAAAGAGTCATTGGAATGTACCAATTCTTGCCACACCAACTTCAGAGGTTTCTTCCCAAAATACTTTGCATGATGAAGTTGCTCAGATGAGCAACGAAACATCTCAGATTAACGAAGTTTGATCCAGTTGCCATGATTCAACCTTTAGATACCTTTGGCCTGGATGAGTCTTCATTGAGATTTTGTCCATGTTATTCTAATATTAGTACCTCTGAAATCAAGTGTCATTTTAAATATTTATGTTGATCAATTAATTTTAACTTTCAAGTATACAGTTAAAGAGATACCAGAGACTGGAATAGCAACAAAAGAGATTAGATGGTTCTATCATAATGGCTACTCTAATCAGCATATTCAGAGCATTTGCCTGCAAACACTCATTTGGAGATCAACGTTACCTTTGCATCACAAGGATAAGCTTAGCCTTTTACATACTATACCTTAATAGAACAGGTTTAATATTTAATATTGTGTTTGGTTTGTGAGCTGCTCAGAAAACCTGGAAGCAGCTGAAGACATGTGGTAGAAAAACCCCAGCCTGGTCTTTTCATTGAAAATCTCCTCTCCCCAAGTCCGACCCTCCCCCTCCTTCCCAACTCTCTTCTGGAGGGATTTCTCCTGCTTTCAGGCAGTTTCTGAGATCAAATACCAAAGTGGAGGAAGTAAACGTGAAAATTGGGGGCTCTAAAATAGTAGCTCATTTTAAAGCGTGCAGGTAGAAACAAGCCTGTGCAGAGGGAGAAGGTAGAGAAAAGAAAGGTGAAAAGGCCACGTGGGTGGGAAGAGCGATTTTCAGATATGTTCGCTTCTGGCTCGTAAACTGCAAGGAGTCACGCGAAACGAATGTCGCCTCTCCCCCTCCCTGCTTCCTCCACACCCACACTGAGCAAAATGGCTCTTTCACCCGATTGAAAAGAGGGATGGAACACAGCCTTGCTCTTAAAGCTAGGCGACCCGCCGATCTTCGCAGCCATCTCAAGAAAGGCCGTCTAGGGCAAGGGTAGTCAACCTTGGCTCTTTTATGACTCGTGGACTTCAACTCCCAGAATTCCTGAGCCAGCATAGCTGGCTCAGGAATTCTGGGAGTTGAAGTCCACGAGTCATAAAAGAGCCAAGGTTGCCTACCCCTGGACTCTAGGGAGTTCCAGCAGCAATTCAGCGCCCGCCCAAACGACTCAAGTCCAGCAGCTGCCAGCATTTCTCTTCCCCCCCCCCCCCATTTCTCTGCAGAGGAGGAGGAAACTCAAGACAAGTGAACCCAAATTCTTGGGAAGGGGCCGCTTTGCAAAAAGATGCAGCCGGGAGCCAGGATGCGCGCCCCCCTCTTAGTGCTGAAGGCTGGATGCCATTCCTGAGCACAGGCGAGGAAAACCACAGCGGGGGGGGGGAGGATCTGGGAGGCATCGCCTCGTGTTTCTCCGAGAGCCGCAGGGAGGGGGGGGGGCGTCCAAGGGGAAGCGATTTAAATCGAAGCATCCTCCCTGCCTGCAAATAGCCACGCAAATAGCCACGCAAACAGAGCTGCCCGTCCACAACCTCATGCACGTTTTAGAAAAGCCGCCTTCTTCTCAAACCAGCCCCCCCGGCAAGAAAAAGCGACTAGCCCGTTCCGTCCCGGCGCAAGAGCCCGCCGCGGTGGAGGAGAACCAGCCCGAAAGCCAAAGACGATGGATAAAAGAATGACCGGGCCCCCCCTTACCTGTTGGAGTGGATCGGAGGGTAATTCAAGTGGAGCCAAAAAGGGCTCAAGCAACTCCGCGCCGCTCGCACAGACCTGCCCGCTGCCATTACCGCCGCCGCCTCGGTCACACTGAGCGAAACGGACAGAGCGGCTTTCCAGACGCTCACGGGAGAAAATGAGAACACTCGAACGACTACAACAACCGGCGGCCACTGCGCCTTTGATTAAAGCTCAGACTGCAACTCCCGCCAGGCCTCGCGGTAAAAAATGCTCCGCCCTTAGGGCGGGGACTTCGTGGGAAGGAAGAGGGTGTTAGGTTTAGATCAGGGGTAGGCAACCTCGGCTCTTTTATGACTCGTGGACTTCAACTCCCAGAATTCCTGAGCCAGCTATGCTGGCTCAGGAATTCTGGGAGTTGAAGTCCACGAGTCATAAAAGAGCCGAGATTGCCTACCCCTGGTTTAGATGTTAGCAGGCAAAAATCGGGCTGGTATGGTTTCCTCTTCAGCCAACTAAGAGGAATATTGCACGGGCGCTTTCCTGTTGGATCGGTTGTAATACTTTCCCTGGTTTCGACATTGTTGTAGCAGACTGAATTGTATGTGAATTGAGAGGCTTTCCTTGGTTCTGCGACCCCATTCGGCTCCCTTCGTTTTTCAAGCATCCTAGGAATTGTTTCTTGCGCCAAGAATTATATGTAAATGATATGCTGTCGAAGAAATTACCATTTTAGGGCACATTTTCTAGGAGGAAGCGAGTGTGAGTCGTCATAAGACTCGAGGAGCTGAATCAGCTACCTGGGTTTCAGCAAGTTCCGCTGTTGTGGGTGTGCATCTGCTTTTTCTCAGCTCTGCCCTCCGTGACTTCTGACTAGTACCTGAAGTGTGAAAAGTCCGATGATCTTTGTTTGGCAATCCGATTTTTCTGTGTCTCTTGCCTTTTGGAGGTATTGCAGCCCAGATACAATAGGCTTAGCTTAACCTACACTAGAACTACTGTATTGCGATGGTTGACCCATTAGATCCAACTTCAGTTCTTTGTGACTTCAGATCTCACTGGGTGACTATATGTAGGTTACCGTTTCCCCGAAAATAAGACCCAGTTTTATATTTTTTTTGCCTCCAAAAGAGGCACTAGGTCTTAATTTCGGAGAATGTCTTACCTTAGGACCACTACAGCCAGGCCTCCCACACCCCAACACCTGTCGCGCTGCTGCTTTATTTCTATGTCTGTTTGCTGCCACTTGTGGCGGGATGCCGTGTGGTGCATTGCGCTGTTGCCGCTACTCATGGCAGGAGGCCGCATGGTGCTTTGCACCTTCTGCTGCTTGTGGCGAGAAGCTACATGGCGCTCTGGGCTGTTTCTGCTGCTCGTGGCAGGACACTGTGTGGTGTCCTAGGCCCAAAGAGGCACGCGGTGTCCTGCCGCGAACAGCAGAAATGGCCTGAAGCGCTGTGAGGCTTCTTGCGAGCAGCAGAAACAGCCTGAAGAGCTGTGCGGTGTCCTGCCGCGAGCAGCAGAAATGGCGCAAAGCACTGTGCAACCTGCCGCAAGCGGTGGCACTGGTGTGATGAGCCATACAGCTTGACAAGTGTCAGGGCGTGGGAGGCCTGGCTGCGGCGGTCCTACCGATAATATACGGTAAGTGGGGCATATGGGGCAGCTTCACCCACCTACCCTTGCCCTAGCTTGATTTTTAGGCGTGCGCCTCACCCCAAAACTAGAGCTTATTTTTGGAGTAGGGCTTATATTAGGCCCAACCCCCCCCCACACACACCAAAATCAAGCTAGGGATTACTTTTGGGGAAACACGGTATCTTAGTGCAACCCACCTCTTAGGGTTATCTTTGTGAGAATAAAATTAGAGAAGAGCTCCCTTCTTCATAAAGCTGCCACATTATCTCCTCTGAAAAAGTCAGCTATAGATATAAATATAATTAGAGCAGTATTCTAACTGAAGCAAGAGTTCAGAAGACCTGGATAGCCAATATACTGTGAAAAGTGTTAGTGTCTCAGAGCTTAGCTCCACTGCTTTGCCTCTTCAGTCGCCAAGAATCTGTTACTGACCCATGTTCTGGTCTAGTAGATCAATTTCGATTGTTACCTTAAGATCCATCTATTCTTTATCCCACTTTTATTATAAGTAAATCAAGGCAGCAGTCATACCTAATAATCCTTCCCCACTCCTTCCTATTTTCTCCACAACAACCCTGTGGGGCGAGTTAGGCTGAGAGATAGCAACTGGCTCAAAGTCACCCTGCTGGCTTTCGTGCCTAAGGCAGGACTAGAACTCACAGTCTCCTGGTTTCTAGGCCAGCACACTTTCACCATGACACCAAACTTAGTTTGCTTTAAGTGATGGGTCTGTGATGGATCTGTAGCTTTGGTTTTGTGTTCTCCAACCTGATGTTTCACAAATGTTAGATCAGCTCCCATAAGCCTCTCCCAGCATGATCAGTGCAAAGGCTCATGGTGAATTAAGGGAGCAGATCAAGTAGATCTGGAAAGTACAAAATTGGGCAAGACTGATGCAGTGTATGGTTTTGCAACCCAACATTGCCCTAAGAGTTTGAAGAAAAACTGAAGAATACATACTGCTCTTTACAGAGATCATATTTTATTGAAAGAGAGTGGAGCAAAGGATCCAGATGTTAAAGTGCAGACAGTTCTTAAATAATCAGATATGTCACAATATGCATCCAGAAAGAAAAAAAAGCACCTATTACTTAGTGTTTGTGAATGAAAGACAAACCACTATATCTTCTGGTCTTTTGGAATAGCACAGCAGGAAGGTAATTGATTGGGGCTTTCCTTGGGGGTCTTCTCTTCAGGCTGTGCTCCAGTTTTGGTTTTCTTCACATCTTCCAGGAATTAGTAAGCCTAAAACTGACCAGAGACCTTATGCTCATTAAGGCAGTTGAACCTTCATGTAGTGCAAAATGAATGTAAAATGAACTTGTCCACTGCTCCCTTAAAGAAGGATTTTTCTTGGAAATGGGAGTAGAAGATAACTTATGAACAAGCGTAACATCTTCCAGTGGCTGATTTATGGGGGAAGTCCTTCAGCAGCAGTCCCATTGACCAGAGGTAGCACCTTTTAAGATATAGCTCTGGAGCAATTTATATACATTTGCAGAAGCTGATTTTCTTGCTTTAGCCATCAATTTCTTCACTGTTCTTTCTCATTACAAATTGGATTACATAGAAAAAATGGAAGGGTGTATTGTACAAATAGTTGAGGCAGAATGACATAATCTGTCTTGGGTAAAACCAAATCAAACCCAGAAAACTTTCCATGTCCTCTTACCATTACTGATCGTATTTAACACATTGAACATCTTAAATAGCAGCCTGTGTGTGTGAGAGAGAGAGAGAGACTGTGAGAATATTCCTAATTGGCAGTCCTGAGTTAAAAAATATCATTCTGACTAGGCCTTCTCTCTTTGGGACTCTATTGTGCCCTCATTACTCAACAGTTGCTGCCCCGATATGGTTTGGCAGAAAAAAATGAGATTTGAATCAGGCTGACAGAATCGGGGGGCTTAAATAATATCCTCCAAGAGGACTGATTAAGGCACTTCCATGTCATGCCTCATTTCCTAGCACTGAGCGATATTCATCTGGTTTCCTGTGTGTGAGAAGTTGCAACAAGATTTGTCCAAGGTTTTAGATGATTATTTTTTTTTGAATGAGGATCTCCGAAGAAATTCACCACCACCACCATCACCACCATCATCATCATCCCCATCATTAAAATATCTATACTCTGGTTGCTTTATTACCAAGAGCAAAAGGATCAGTCCTGATGCTTGGCAGGCCAACCCTACTGAGTTGCTCTTCTTAGGCCACTCAACAAAGAGTACTCTAAGGACACACACACAACAAACAAATCCTTGAAAAGATTTCTCTTCCCCCACCCTGTTTCCCAAAGTCCCCCTCCCTCCGTTACCCACGCCAGTTTTCAAAAGCTCTTCTGTTTGTTTAATCCTTCATTTAGTGGAAGTTGGCTGCTCTCACTGTGGAGAAACCAAGTTCCTCAGTATTCTGCAATTTCTTTGCAGGGTGAAAGACTCTTGTGGTGCTTTAGTCTTTCTCAAGAGTGTCCCTGTACTTGAGAGGAGTTCATCTCAGGGATGAAGGTCCAGAGATCCTTTATGTTTTCTTCATTTCCCATTCCTAGAAAAAGGAAAAAAGCAACATTGTGGGCCACGGAGTTACAAAGGAGATATCCAAGCTTGAATAAATTGAAGAAAGGAATGAGGAAACTGAGTCCTGAAGCCAGAATAGATATCTTGGGTCTAGTAGTTGAACTTTCATAATGGAGGCAAAATTTTAGTGAGGCACAGTTATGTACCCAGGATAAATATTGTTCTTCAAATATCCTTTGGATGCTGCTGAGGAGTTCTTTAGGGACTTTTGTAACTTGCTTTTTCACCAACATCATTCTCATCAAAATTTGTGATCAAATATTTACTATATATTTTCTATTATAGAAATATCATATCTCTATAAAGAGATAATATATTTTTGCCTTGCCACAAAAGTCATCAAACTCTTGACAGGACTGGCCCTACCTTTGCTGTACTATGTGCAAAAGGCAAGATGGCATCCTTCCATTTGATGTGTAGAGCTGACAGGATCTAGCATCTGAATTTCTTTTCAAAAGAAGGCAAGTTGGCGCACCCAGCTGTCTAGCAACAGTTGCCTGAGACAATAGCCTCACGGTGAATGGCTTTGACTATACCAATGTGAGGTTTGTAACTAGGCCAGAAAAACTGGCAGTGCAGTAACCTGCTTGTTGGAATCATTCGGAGACCATTAAATCAGAAACACTGAGGGTGGAGGAGCTGAAACGACACCACCCTGCTTAGCCCTTCTAGACCGAAACGTAGGCTATTTTTTGGTGTGGGCAAAAGAGGGCAGCTTGCACACCTACTCTCCAATCTCTTTCACAGACATAACTCACTTAACATGGCTGGAGGAAGGTCGATCCTTGGTCCCTTATCTAAATTCTCTACTAATTGTGGCCAGCATTGCTGGAGGCAAATTGAGAAATTATTCTTGAGAAAGAGAGAAGGTGAAGGAAGCCATTCTATGCGCCCATTTCCAGTGGTGGGATTCAGCTGGTTCGCACCAGTTCGGCAGAACCAGTAGCTAATTTTTTGTTGCCCGGGCCCAGAATGGACTTCTGGAAGTGGCATCCACTCAGAGAACCGGTTGTTCATATATTTGAACCCCACCACTGTTCATTTCCCAATATATTCAAGGCAGTAGTGGGATAGGGACCACAGAATAGGCTAGTTATAAACCAGTTGGAAGCAGTAGGTTATGTGAAAGGGATATAATAGAAGGACTTTGAATTTATGGAGAAGGAAAGGGCTGATATTCTTGTATGAAGATGGACTCCATACCTTTGCTTTCTGCAACACAGTCCCTTTGTTGGCAGGAAGGAGAGAGGGGCTTCGCTTCCTCATTTCTGCTGCACAGTTAACTGGGACCAAATTCTCTGGGGGGGTTCCATTTGGCTGAGTAACAGTGTCCTGTAAAAAGGCAAGTAATATGACAAATAGTTAAGGCTATATACCCGTGGTGGCGAACCTATGGCACACATGCCACAGGTGGCACGCAGAGCCCTCTCGGTGGGCATGCGTGCCGTTGCCCCAGTCCTAGGCCTTCAGCTGGGTTTATAAAACCTTTTCCTTTAGGCCTCCGCCGCCATGTGCAAAAAAAAAAGAGGTTCAATCAATCAAGTTCAACTTCTCGCGGGAAAAAAAAAGATATCGCAAAGTTGGAATTGATTGATTGAACTTTTTAGTCCCACCCAGTCTGCCGTTACTACTGCAGCCACACCCACCCAATGGGCCACGCCCACCCAATGGGCCACGCCCACCCAGCACCTGATGATACATAAGTGGGTTTTGGTTGCAGTTTGGGCACTCGGTCTCTAAAAGGTTCGCCATCACTGCCGTATACAGTAGGTGTGCCATTTCAAAGTCAAAATGTTTCAATCCTGGAATGCCATGATGACCTTGGAACAGCTTGTTCCACACTGGATGAGATCCAGCCAGGCTGTTCTAATCTCTGGGGAATGTTCAGGATCAGAATGTTTTAATCTCAAAATATTTGGCAAACTTTGTTAAGACTGGAAGAAGACAGATGCTTATTATTTCAAGGAGCTACTCCCTAGGCGCTGTTTATCTATGTGAAGAAAATTAGGAATGGAAAGAACTACCTTCTCCAACATAAATCGGCCAGTGACAAAAGCTGCCTCTACCTTTAAAGGCCTGGTGAGTAGGGACAGCATTCTCAGTTAGGATGTCCTAGGTTAAACTATCTTTGAAATGTTCTCCTTAGGGAGGTTTGTCTGACACCTGCTTTTTTTTAAATATTTTTCAACATCACAAAAAAAATTGTTTTCCCATATCATGCAAAGATTTATTAAATGAATATCATTAATAAGCTGTTACGATTTTACAATTATTATGTATATTTAGTAGTGTATGGTCATTATTCCTTGACTCCCCTAAAAAAGGGTACCTTCTTTCTCTGAAACAAATAAAGGAGTGAAATGAAAAGGATAATTGCTCTTTGTGCAATCACTATCTCTATGATACTGAAGGATGTGTTGATATCTTGTCCCATGTTTGCCAGTGGCACTTTCCCGGATGCCTTTCTATCATGGAATATCTTGGCTTATCCTCTCTATAAGCACCCTAAAATGGTATCTCTAGTTTCAATTATTGTGGCTTCTGCGTACTTCCCCAAGAGTCAGCTAATCTCCCTCTTCCAGAGAGATGCCTGAGAAAATCAGAGTCATCCAAGATGTTGCATCTCCTGAAAGTTCAGAGGGCAATACCACCTTGCAATAATTTCGGCTGAACATGCAGGGGCAGTGTACGAAGAGAGAAGACCCACATCTACACTATGTCTTCTTCAAACTTCTTGCAATGTGTCTCACTAAACATGCTGTAACAAAGGCAGGTGCCTACAGAAGAAACTTGTAGATTAAAAAATATTCAGTAAAATATAAACCCTGGCAAAATAGACTGTACGTTTGCTGCTAAGGGTTGTAGGAAATGATACAAAACAGAGTTATTCACATTTATAAACCCACAACATGCCTTTTGTTTCTCCTTTAGTGGAAAGATGGTGTACTCAGAATCTAAAGGCACTTTGGTTTTATTGATGCACAGTAAGTGCACAGTTAAACATTAAATTATGGATACAATGGATTTATTTCAACATACAAAATGACACAAGAATGCATGTTCTTTCAAATATTTGCCTTTGTAAATATCCAGCAAAACAAACAGCTGTAAGATTTTCATGACTGTCATCATTTCTGTTTTGTCCTTATGTAGGTTACTCATGTTGAAATGGCTTGTAATGTGAGGTTGGAAAAGCAAGCAGCTACTTCTTTACCTTGTTTTCAGTCTTGGTGTTTACAGTTAGCCCCAGGGCTGGCCCTCCTGCTAGTGACTGCTTCAACTGGTCTTTCACTGCGGTCAGTTTGAGCTCCAGGTCCACCCGTCGTGCCTCATTGGTTTTGCACTGCTCCTCTAAGGCTGCAACACGCTGCTCCACCTCCTTCAGTTCTTTCCCTGTTACCAACACGGATATGTTTATTTATTATTAAGTTTGTTTGCTGCGCATCTTACCACAGGGTAACGTACATGAGCAAAACCTGAATGAAACTATTGAAACTATGTAGAATCCAAAGTTCATATGTCTTTCCAAAATGGTTCCCCACTGAACCTAACAAAGTTCAATAACAACAGACAACTGTGAATAGTGTGATTTATGTAGGGAAATCACACTATAAAGAAATGGTCTATTTTGAAGTTAGAATATAAGTAATAAATAATAAATAGAATAGAACAGAGCGGGAAGGGACCTTGGAGGTCTTCTGGTCCAGCCCCCTGGTCAAAACTTGTTCTCCATTTCCCTGAGGATAAATCTACTCCATTTAACTTCTAGCTCTGAATTTCCTGGGCCCAACAGAATATTGGGCTAGATTTTTCATTTAATCCCTTGCTTCTAAGTGAGCCCAGTAATACATGTGGTTTTAAACTTAGAAGAAGCAAGAAAGAATAAAGAAGACTAAGGACCACAATACTACATGGAAATAAAAATGAAATTTATTTTTTGTCACATTGATGATAAGAGCTGAAAAAATAGATTAATAACTTTGTTGACTGTTTACTTTACACTTGTTCTAGGAAAATAGTTTGTGGCTGTATTTTCCTGGTGTTATTTGTCCCCCTTCATCCTACTTCATTTCATGCTAGCTTTTTAAAAATGTGTTTTAGGGATGTGTGTTTATAATGGATATAGGGGGTATATTTTTTTTCTTCATCTTTTACTGAACTTGGATGAGAGATATTTATGGGTGTCTTCTATTTCTAATTCTGTGACAAGATCTGTGATCATTTCTCAGCCTAATATTCAGTATCAGCCTAGAACACTGAGAATAACCATGCAATCTTTTATTTTAAAATCTGCACAGGTGCACCCACATTTTATATACCATATTTTTCCATCTATAAGACGCACCCTTGTATAAGACGCTCTGGCATGCGAGTTTCTCCACGCTGATCAGCTGTTCGGCAGAGTGGTGAACAGCTGAGCCAGCAAATCCAGAAGTTCGGCCGGCAGAAGATCTTGCCCCCTCCCCCTCCTGTTAGTGGCAAGCTCACAGGGGCTTGACACCTGCACCAGGCGGCATGGCAACCCACACAGGCATGCCCTGTGTTGCGGAGGTTACCATTATTTTTCTGTGATAAGACGCTGCGCTTGTATAAGATGCACCTGATTTTTGAACAGGGTGTTTACAGGAAAAAATAGCATCTTATACACGGAAAAATATGGTATATTTTTAAAGAGTTTCAAAAAGTCCAGACATTGGCTTTCTGCATTATATTTATGCTTTGAGATATCCAGTCCTCCTATACATGCAACCTCTTTCAAATTCTCCATATCTTTCTATTATTACAAGTACTTTGGGATGTGGCACTGGTATAATCACAACAGACATGGTGCTATATTCACTAATGTGCAATTTGAAATTAGCAATAGCAATACTAGCATAGAAGTGCCCTGGAAAGAACTAAGGAAGAGGTAGTCCTTGACTTAATAGTTCATTTAGTGACCGTTTGAAGTTACAACAGCACTGAAAAAAGTGACTTATGACTGTTTTTCACACTTATAACTGTTGTAGCATCCCCATGGTCACAGGATCAAATTCAGATGCTTGGCAACTGATTCATATTTATGACGATTGCAATGTCCCAGGGTCATGTGATCACCTTTTGTGACCTTTTAAGACATTGTGGGCCAATAAGGGAAGCCAGATTCACTTAACAACTGTGTTACTAATTTAACAACTGCAGTGATTTACTTAACATTGACAAGAAATGTCTAAAAATGGGACAAAATTCACTTAACAAATGTCTTGCTTAGCAACAGAAAGTTTGGGCTCAATTGTGGTCGTAAGTCGAGAATTACCTATAGAAGATTTTACTATCCTTTACCTTCCAAAAAATGTTGACATTTTTTTATGAAAAGCATAGTTTTTCCAGTAGGTGGAACACCTGAGCTTTCATCTCTGCAAGGCAGGAATCGTTTCAGTGATCAGTTGGAAGCTGTGTGGATTTGGCAGACTGAAGAGACTTTAGCAATATATCTAGCATTAAATGGGAAGGAACAAGATGCAAAGCATGCTCTACCTTTGAATAATGTGGAGGTAGAGGTAGAGCTCAGGTTACGAGGGCAATTAGGGTTGGGAACTCTCGCTGATGTGGTTGTAAAGCATGATATCTTGTGACTGCATTGCTTAGTCTTGGTTAGCCATTGTTAAGCAAGGACTGCGTGGGTCATTAAGTGAGGACTTTACATGATCATGATTTTCAACTTCCTGCTGGCTTTTCCATTGACTTTGCTTGTGGGAAGCCAGCAGAGAACATCAGAAATTGCTATCTTAGGACCGCAGGGATGTTGTAATACCTGGAACTCTGAGGGGCCTTTGTAAGTCCTTGTCATAACTTTGAATGGTTGCTGAAGAAATGATTGTAACCCAAGGACTCCCTGTAATCTTTTGCAGGAATTGCCTGACACCTTTTCTTCTTTATCAATAGTTAGACAGTCATAGTGAATCTAACTCATTCATCCCTCAAAGTGAGGGAGTCAAAGAGCACTGGTGGTTTTGGGGAGGTCATAGCAGGTGGGGTGCAATGTTTCAAATAGAAATGTCTGCCAGCTGATAATGAAGAAAATCTTCCAGAAGCCAGAGGAGGAGACTTAGATGTAGATCCTATTACATATTGAACAAAACTATTGAACAAAAAACCCATCTCCATAAGCCTATTGAACCTTGACTTTTGAAATATCAAGCTTTTATAATGTGGACAATAGAAAAGGCACTGCCTCAATGCCCTTGAAGTAGGACTGTACCTGATTTGCTCTTCATGGCCTCCCGTAGTTCCCGCTTTTCCTTACGCAGCTCAATAAGCTCATTTCTAATGGACGCCTTCTCCTTTTCCAGCTTGTCTTTCTCTGTTAGGAACCTCCGAGCATCTTCCTCAGCCCGGTTCTTTCCATACTTGTAATTATTGGCATCTGAACAAACACACACATACAATAGAGAGGTTCTTGAGGGGATTAGTGTGTCTAGCTCTCTTTTAGCAGCAAAGAAGTGAATGAGGCTGAGGCTCAAAGAGACACAATTCCCCCTTAAAAGACTCAAACCAAACCAAAGGTGTCATCAGTAATTTCCATACTTCCAACATAGTTCCCTTATTGTTTTCTGGAAATTGCTTATTACTGATATTTCTAGCACTTGATAAATGAATTACTAACGAGCTTGTTACAACTGTAGCCTAGCCTAGCATCCTTTATAAAATGATTTATAGCTATTAGGAAAATGTCTATGGCAGCAGACCGTTCTCATAGACCAAATTTCAGAAGATCACGTTGCAGCACAGGAATCCCAGGTGGACTCTGCCCAGCATTCTTACAGCATCATAAGAAATTGCAAAAAGAAATTGGGAACGTTCATTCACACTTTCCTATTTCAAGCCTATATCCCAAGTAAGAAGGAAACACTATAAAAGGGAAAAGATAGTAGCGGTGTTTGCTTAAATTCATAAGGAGGTTGGCCCAGTGCTGCAAATTGGGATTCTTGAATTATCAGAGATGTCAGCCAGTGGCCCCCAACCTTTTGGGCACCAGGGACTGGTTCCGTGGAGAGAGGTTTTTCTGCAGACTGGAGGAAGCATGGTTTCGCGTGCTGCCTGCCTCCTGCGGATGGGGCTTGTTTGCGCGGACCGGTTTCTGGCATGCGCGGACCTGTGTCAGTCCACAAACCGGGGGTTGGGGACCCCTGATGTAAGCAATCCTTATTCGTTAAGAAGTAGCATGCAAGTCATATGCAATCAAAACTTTGACAAAAGCAGAAACATCAAACAAGGAATGAGTTCTAAGCCTCTATATTTTATCCTATGCAGCTGGATTTCTTTTTATTTTTAAGAATGGGAGTTCATGATGAATCCCACTCCCCCACCCCCATTCCCTCTTTCTTAGTTGGTTGATCCAAGGCATAATGCCAGATATGACAGATGAATCCCATCCAACCTACTTGATGCATGACGCTTGACTTTAACTTGTGGATCTATACGACGTGATTTTTCACTGCAGGAAGACCCATGCCGCTTCACCTGGGATCCTGATGGCCACCCTGGTTTTTCTGACTGCACAAAGGAAAGAGAGAGCAAAAACAATCGCGATATCATGAATATCATTACCAAGAAGGGTATCTGTAAGAAATCCAGTTTTTTCCCTAGACTATAGAAACAGTTTATCCTAGTATTTCTGCCTGGGAACAGTTCCCCACAAGTTGCCAAGCAACTGGGAAGGGATGGTCACATGCAAGCTGGAAGAATAGTGATGTCATGGAAATTAAAAAAAAAGAAAGGGAACAGGATAATATTTTTGCTTTTTATAAACTACCTCCACTTTCTCGTAGGGGACTTCATCATATAATACACGAGTTGGCTCTGTTTGGTTATCAAGAGAGGTGCTGGCCCACCTGAGGAGGAAGAAATAGATTAAAAGAAGCCTTAATTTTTCTAAGCAAGTACTTAATAAGTAAAAAAAGATTAGGTTCTTTTTTCCACCCTCTATTAACTGAATCCAAACACTTTTCTGGAATTCACTGACAAATGTCACATCTTACTGTATTTAGCCAAAGCTAGTATTTTTGGTAAGGCAGGAGAGAATATGCCTTTTAAAAAGTGGAAAACCCCAACAAGTGGAGGAGATAATTAGCCTTTGATTCTTGAGGATACATCATATGAAATATCATGCAGATTTTCTTTATCCAGACTTTTTAGCTGCATCAAGGTTGAATCCCTGTAACTGTTGTTTATAGGACTGGAATTGATACAATCCAGCATTTCTGGAGGGCAGCAATATATAAAACAAAGTATGTAAAGTGCACATCCAAAATAGAGATAGGATCCCTTGGGATACCTCTCCCTGTGAAAAATCTGGGTTTGCTGTTATATAAGGACTTGATACATCAAACTAAATCAAAACACAGCCAAAGAGCAGCCTGCTGAGAGGAGCTCAACTCTCACGATCTGAAATCTCCCAGAAAGCATCTCTTTTGCTCTCAAACATTCCTGCAAAACGCTGAAGGATTTTCCCTCCCCTGTTTTCACAGAAGGAAAATCGTTTTGGGGTGAGGCTACAGGAATGGAGTTGAAATTCTGAATATTTCAGTTCCTTGTCTGCAATCTGTTGAAGGATATCCCCTCCCTTATGTAACCTCCACTTGCAACCTTCCCTGCTGGCTTCCCCATTGATTTTCTGGGGAAGTCAGTAGATAAAGATTGCAAATGGCAGTCACGTGATCTTGGGGTACAGGTCCTAAATTCTAGCAACAGGTCCTAAATTCTAGTTAGTTGCCAAGTGCCTGACATGCAGTCACATTACTGTGGGGAGGTGTGGGGGATAGTTTATTGTTTTACATGTTTTATGAGCTGTAAAACATTCTTTCCTAGACTGCAGTAACTTTGAATGGTTATTTAATGAGTCATCATAAATTGAGGACTATTTGTATCTATATACTTCATACATTAGAGAGCAGTATACAGTTATTTTTTTCTAGGTACAAACAGTCCAAAATCTTTCTTTGGCAATATAGCTTTGTAGCTTACTTTTAAGAATCAAAGAGTAAGTCAAATATCATGAATATGGATTTATCTGCGTTAGGCTGTTTTTTAGTAACCATGTCACAGATGACCTAGCTAGCAATCTGTTGTATCATGCTCCCATGATGTTGCATTCATTATATCTCCAGCCCATGAGTAAGGTTGGCTTAAGTCATTCGTTTTAGCAATGCTAAAGCAACATTCCCTACCCCCATCCCATCCCCCCAATTCCAACACCACCCAAGGGCAGCCTCAAGGCAAGCTAAAACCTGCTAGGCACTCATTACCATGAATGAACATCAAAAGTAACCAGTATTGACTGGAAACAGAGACATGACAGAAACCGGCACAGGTAACATCAAATGTCACACTAAAATAATGTTCTGCTGATTCAAAGAAGAGGAAAAGAACTCAGCTGTGGAGATCATTAGCTTGGCATCTTCTCATCACTATATTTGTACTCTAAAAGGCCTATATATTCCATGTTTGTCCATTTGTCACTTAGGTTCAAAAATGTTTTAAGAGATACCAGGAAATTTATTATTGTCACTGACCAGGAGAAAGCTATGAAAGCAATCTGCAGAGGTAGATACAGAATCCCTCGTCAGCCTAGCTAAGTCACAAACATATTAGTAAGAGGAGCTCTTACATATAAGAGTGTCTCACAGCATTGATTATGTTGGCTATTTTCTCAACATCTACATAATCATAATGCAAGGCCTCTGGAGTGGTCTTGGAACCAGTTTCAACCAGCAGCAATCCAAGCCAACGTCCCAGATCTTCATAGCTGTTTGCCTAAATGAGTAGAGGATATATAAAAGTAAAATCATAAATATTTCTCTGGGAAGCAATGGGGGAATATTTTCTTCCTGCAAGTAAGTAAGGTAAGGTTATAACTTTACAGCAGTACTACCTAATCAAAATAAAGACCATCTCCATTTATTTATTTCTACTGGATGCAGTGAATAGATTCAATAACATGCTAAATCATTTGTCTGGTTTTGGTTTAGTGTATTGTGTGAATTCAACAAGAAATAATTAGTGCAATATGGCCATTTGCTGTAGCTTATTCCACAAATCATAGTGAAAATAAACTACGATGGATCACAGGGTATGAAAACACTGAACCTACACAGTGAAATATCCCTCCTAAATGCACATGTGTACAGGTGTAAATAAAAGCATTCTTATTATTTAAGAAAACTGAAAGCTCCTTTACCTCTAAGGCAGAGACTTCCTGTCCATTGCGAAGGATACGAAAAGCAAAGGGATGCTTGGGGCCCAGTCCTGGTGCCACCTCACATCCCCGCAGGACAATGGCATTCACATGGGTCCTTAAATCTGTGCGGTCCTTGTGGAAATAAAGCATGTTGCCTTTTAAACGACACCAACGTTCCTTCCAACACTGGTTAACAAGAACATGCAAGTAGCCTGCCAGGAGATATAAAAGAAGATCAGCACTAGTGCAATGTCCAACATGAGAGAGAGAGAGAGAGGTGGGGAGGGGAGAGGGAGAGGGAGAGGGAGAGAGAGAGATAGATTTAAACTTTCAGAGATTATTTCCTAGGCTATCAGAAAATGTTGCACTTAGATATGATGCAGTTGGTTCCCAAATCGAAAATTACTTCAGTCTAAAGGAGGGGAAACCTGAAGCTGTCCAGATGTAATTGACTTTTAACACTGGAGTTGGACACTTGGATTTAAACAACATCCGGATGGTTACAGGTTTCCCCTTCCCAGCATTATTATCAATGAGATATTTTCCCTGAGTACATACATCTCTATTTTTTTTACATATATACTGTATAGCATGAATTTGGAATAGCATCCCCTTTGCTCTAAATGATTTGCTGTACATCTTAAAATAAGAGAAACAATGTAGTTTCGTAAAACCCTTGGATTGAACCAATCAGAATACGTAGATGTCAGCAGCAAGGTCTTGCAAAATAATTATAACTGTTTTATTGTTTTATGAACATGGAAAGGGGGGGAGGGAGGGAATTATCCCAGGGATGCATGAGATTACTATAACAACTTCATGAAGAAATGAGTGTGCATTTATCTGTCACTTTTATCATCTACTTGCAATGCAAAGAAATAGCTGAGCAAGCATTTCTATCCCTACTCTCCCCCCAATTTACCCAATGACTGATTCCCTCTTAAATGTGCTCCTACTCATATCCTAATACAAACCACAGCATGGGATGTCTTCTTCTGTAGAGGATGTTTGGGTATCTTCAGGGGAAGCCTTTTTCTTTGAGAAACTGATTATCCTGGTTATTTTCCTCCCAGCAGCTCTACTCACAGAGCCCTTTAGCTCAGCCAAGCCACTTTTTTTGCTTTTCCCTTGGAGAAGGAACAGAACACGGAGTTTGCATGTGACTTATCTGAGCCAGCAAAAATTCATGAATAGATTAAAGGTTTTCCTCCCATCCTCCATAGTTATCTAGAGAATATCTCGGCATTTATCAAATAAATAGTATTCTGGGATCATATGCTTTTGTCTCTTAATTGTTTTTCTATTTTAAAAAATAATCTTGGTTTTCAACTTCTATCTTTTAAAAAAGTATTTGCTTTGTTTTACTTTCTAGGTGAAAAATGGGCAACAGTATGTTGCAGGATAGCCACTCACATATTTTATATTTGTCAAGTGAAAAAAATAATGAAAGGTCTGATAGATCTGGATGAAGGTGTTGGATTTTGCGGAGCTGAGCTGATGGAAGTAAAAGCGTGTAGGTTTAATTAGGAACAAAAGGAGTAAAATGTATGTTATATATAGTATGAACTGGTGTTATCTAGATTATTGTAGGTGCATGTGAAACTACAGATTTATAAGTTGGTGATAGTTTCATGATGTGCTTCATTTAATGCTGATAAAGAAAGGACCAGAGATAAATTTTAGGAAGAAATATTTTATTAGGTGATATAAACAGATGAGTGGGAACAAGATAAGGGAGTACCAAAAAAAGCTGACTTAAAGGTGATTGTTTGACAGAAACGGATTAGGAAAACATCTGTTTTGTATATATCCTTTAAGCTTAGGTCATTTTGCCACTAAAAAATTTCAAAACAGGTACAAGACTGTACTGCTTCTACATGGATTTCTGTGTGATTCCCTTCCTTTGTTTTCCTTACATTTATTTTTCTCAGCAAACTCTTTTTATGTCTATTTGGCATCACTGAAGGGATTGTCTGATTAAATTTTTTCATTTAAAATATTTGTTGATTATAACAGGGCACAATTACCCAGTTACCTCTTGTGTTTTAGGATTTGTCCATTTGTAGTTTTTGTGTATCTGGGCTTTGGGCAGGAAGATTCAAAACTATATCCCTTCTAGTTCACCTAGAGTTGGGCTGAAGGGAAAAATCCTGAGTAAAAAAAAGTAGTAACTCCCAGGTGGATAAACTAGAATGGATCAAGTAATTAACTAGAATGGATCAAGCTTATTGAAATTATCTTTTACTAATGAATTCTTAGAAACACTGGATAGATTTTAAATTATACCTCTGTAATATCAATAAAGGAGAATATAGGATATCAATAAAGGAGAATAGCTCAGAGTTGAAATGAGGGGTGCTTGGTGCTCTCTGACCTTGTTTTCTCGCAGACATTTCATTACCCAAACTAGGTAACATTATCAGTGTTAATGACTATAGTAAGTTCTACTGTATGTGCTCTAATTCTCAATTTTGTTCTCTTATACAGTGGGAAAATATCAGACTCACCTTGTTCATGGCTCTCCCTTTGGGGTAAAGAAGAACCATTTTCTGCTGTTGCAATGCTGTCCGAGTCAGAAGTATGTTTATCCTGAGATGACTTCTGGTCAAAGAAGAACATACATAAAGGGGTTGTCAGTGTTTTATTTTCTCCAGGGCTTCCTCTCCAGGCTCAAATTGCTTATAGATTAATTGCCTTCACTGAGCAAAGCTCATTGAAGAAAGTGATCTTGGTTGCTATCCAAAATAGCACTCAAATGCTCTTTACTTTGAAAATACACACTTGTAAGTCATTCTGGGAAAAGTTAGTTTTGAAGAGCAGCATACTTTGATTAACCAACAGACAAAAATTAGTCATTTCCATCTGCTGTGTTGCTGTTGGATACTTAAGAACTGATATATTTTTTTTGAAGAGTTTGCTTTATGCTCCCTCAGGGAAGATTAATTGCCTTCTTCCAAAATCCTCATATCAGAGCCAGGTGTCTCCTTTATAAGTGGGCCTCATGCTGGTCTTACAGCTCTGAGATAAAGATTGCCTAGTTTATTTAGAGTAGACTGAGAACCACTCTTGGCACTGGAGGGGTGCTAGGAAAGCATTCCAAAAGGAGATGGGCAGATAAAGAATGTAATGCAATTACAGATAGTTCTTGACTTATGACCAGTTGATCAGCAATTATTTGAAGTTACAATGGACCTCTCCACAGGGCTACTCATGACCAGATTGGAAATTCCAACAGCTACCCGCTCGCATCATCACAGTCATGTGATTGCATTTTGGGGGTTTAGCAACTGGCTCACATTTATGGCTATTTACCATGTCCTGCAGTCATCTGATCGCAATTTACAACATTTTTGCCCCAAACCAGCATTTACTTCCAGTTTCCAGCAAAAAATGCCTATTATGGACAATGGATTAACTTAACAACCACTGTGTTCACTTAACAACCACACTGATTACTTAACTACCATAGCAAACAAAGGTTGTAAAATTGGGCTTGGTCACATAGTGACCTGCTTCAATACAACTCATAACCTTAATTCTGAGCTCAATTATAGTCATAATTTGAGGACTACCTATAAATAGAATTTTTCTGATTCCAATGAAAATCTCCTCCTCCAGCTGCTACTTGCACCAGGATGCAGCCTTTTCTTTTGCATATGGGGTATTGTTTAAATTAAGTGTAGGATCACAACAAATAAAAAGGGTTAAATTCTACCCTCTTCCACTTGCTAGTTCTATGTGGAAAAGTACACTTGAATAGTATGAATCTTATGTGCATGATGTCCAGCTTGTCCTGGGAACAGAAGTTTAGGGAATTTTACCTTATCATGGTCCATCTTGTAGGTAAGTGTAGGAGATAGAGTAACTTCACTTCCATTTAGTCCTCCTCCAGTGGGATTGCTTACTTCCTTTATCACCTGGGCAGGAGATAGAGTTTAGAATGACAGTAATGAATTCCACCACTTTGAAAACAGGGATACACCCAGTGGTGGGATTCAGCCGGTTCGCACAACTTCGGCAGAACCGGTAGCTAATTTTTTGTTGCCCAGGCCCTGAATGGACTTCCGGAAGAGGCATCCACACAGAGAACCGGTTGTTCACATATTTGAATCCCACCACTGGATACACCTCTGTTATAATAAAAAGCTCACTTCATTTCAAACTGTTAGCTTGCATTTTCCCAAGTATAGAAATGCCGTCCAGGTTTCCTTGCCTTACAAAGGAATACAGCAAACTCTGTCTGGGATCACAGGTTAGCAACTGAAAAGCCAAATCTTAATCCAGGAGCTACGAACTATGATCAACATTAATCAAATTTGGGGAATAAAAATGTGATCAATTTTTGAGGAATAGAAATGTTTGGAGGATTAGTTTCTAATGTCAGCTATTTCTAATTGTTATGTTAAACTGACATCAGTTTTATGCCTAAGAGTATCATTTGGCTAACAGATCCTAACTAAAGATAATGGTTTTTTTTATGCCTCCTAACATACCGGTAGAAGGAGACAAAATTATAAAGTTCATTCAATAGCTCATTCATTAACTAGGTTTTGCTGATTTTTATTCTTTCCACTCCCAGTTTCTCTAATATTTCAGCATAGAATGTTGACACATGTTTTAAGGAGATAAGAGATGACAATACAGGGCAGTAGCCTTTTCCTTATAAGGCAGGAAGTGCATCCAGTTCCTGCTCTATCTCATTCACATTGGGTTATTCTCTGATCCCCAAACAACCCTAATTGACTTGGTTATCAGGTATTTTAATTCAGGGAGGTGGTTTTTCAAAAGAAAGTTGGATTTATCCAGCCCATTGAAGTTTCAGGTGGACTAGGGCCAGGAAAGTACTTAACATTCTGAGGAAGGGAGGATCTGAATAGTTTCATATCCCAAGCCAGAGGAGGGAATGCTTTAACTAATATATGCAGTAAAGGCAAGATATGAAAATACTAAAAACAATAACAAAAAAAAACAGCCAGTAATATAATAAAGAACAAAGACTTAACACTGATCTTCCTGACAGTACTCAAGCCAAAGAACACTTGCTCTGCCAAAACAACATAAATCCCAACTCATTAAACTTCCATCCCTGCAGTTCTGATATAAACTACTTAGTTTATAGATTTCATTAAACTTCTCCCAGATAAATGCCCCATGAAATCTCCAAAAGAGTACGTTTCTCCATGTGAGGATGGGCAAATTACAAAGAAGCCAAGCCCCCATGTCACAGATTCTCTTTTATGGTATAAAGTTGAGCCAGTAGAATCAGCCAACCCCTTCTGTAGACATCTTCTGTCTATGGCAAATGCTGTTAGTTGTTCAACTCCACACTTCTGTTTCAAGCTACATAAGAGATAGTTACTGTGTGATCAGCTGATGGCACTAACTCAGATATTAAGTAGGAAGCGAAATGTTAAACAAGTCTTCCTCAAACACTGCCCCCCACATGTGTTATATTTCAGTCCAAATAATTCTATTGCTTTTGTTGGGAACACTTAATGGGATACAAATTAAACATAAAACAACAAGGAGAAGGCTGTTTCCACTATGCTCTGTTTATAAGTATACTGTGGATATTTCACTGAATTACTAATATAGCCAAGGTCTTTTGAAGCATTTGAAGGGCTAGGGATACAATTTGACTTTCCAATCTTCTAGAGAACACTGATTTTTTTCCTCAGTTCTCAATGAGGATCACGAGTAGAAAAGGAACAAGCAACATCTGTAAAGCAAACTTGTTCTATTCCTACTTTAGAATTCCCATAAATATTTTAAAAAATGCCCCCTCCCCATTATATTTCCATTTTCAATGGCAGAATTTCAGCAATATAATTTTAAGACACTGCTATGACTAGAAAGGTGGGGTTTAGGTAGAAATGGAAACAATTTGTCTCCTTCCCTCAAGTTTGCAAAAATACCGAAACCCAAATAATCCTGTCCCAGGAAAATGCATTTCTTGGGAAGCCACAAATTAGGTGCTGCATGGGGAGGTTCCCATGTGTGCAGATTTCCTTTCTCTGTCCTAAACTTGTTAGATCCACAAGGGAATTATTATTTTTTCCTTTTAGATCATATTGCATTTATCTTCCTAGAATAGGTACTTACCAAAAACAACAATAACCATATCCAAGCCTGATCAAACTTCATGACTTATTAAACTGATTTCTTCAGCATATGGCTAACCACACGTTATGTGGTTAGTCACAATGACTTGCTTACTTTTACATCTATCAGGCTCATATTTTGCAATCTGCCTTCTCCAATCTGCCATTCTCCAAGTATATTGGGGTTGCTACTCCTGGGGAGGGCAGAGGTGTCACTAGAGAAAGCTGAGTTGAAGGAACTGGTTCTCCAGGAAGAGAAGGCAAATTCTACCTTTCCTAGAGATTCATTGAGTTTATGAGCTCATGCTTGAGAACAAAAGCAGGAAAGACTGAGTGAGGGTAAACAAACATCTCCCCTGCCAGACAATTCTAAATCGGGTGAGGAAGGTCTTCTCTGATGGGTGGATATTGTCTCCACAGCTGGTGCTGCAATCAGACAGGCACGATAAGAGGGCTGGAAAGAAAGCCCTTGCCCAGGAGAAAGATAAATCCCACTTCCTATGAGATCCATTCTCATTTGCTCAAATTAAAAAGCAACCACAGCAGGATTGCTAAGCATATCCCGGACGTTATAAATAAACAAATCAACAAAAGGATAACAAATGTAGAAAATATGAGCCACAGGAAAAGAAGGGGCTTGCGGAGGAATCACAGCCTTTTGTAGTTGCGAGAGATACCTTCAGCCATTCTTCAGCTTGCTCTTTACTTTGCACTGCTAACACTAGGACCTCAGCTCCTGGCAGTGAGAAGCGCAGCTCATGCTTCTTCCGGCGTCCGTCCTTTGGCACATAGACAACGTTGCTGATGCTCAAAGGCACTTCAAGGTGTGGCTGTCTGTGCTTGGAGCTTTTGTAACACTAACATTAAAAAAGAAGAGACAATTGAGATTTCATTCAGCTAGTCTTTCTTGCACACATTTCTCGCCTGTTCTCCATGTGGTAAGAACAAGCAGAAGAGTAGGGTAGGGTGTTGATGAACATTTGGAGATGACTGGGATTTACATACCGTATGTCAGAGAAAGAAGAAAAAATTGAAGATTCCCAAAGCTTAACATTACAGCCTTCAAACCAGAACATTTTGCTACATGAATCTGATGTTCTGTTTGACACATACATATGTCATGAAATATTATATCAATGTATGTTAAATTTCTCAGGTGGTTTTAAAGAAAGAAATTAAGAAATATGCTTCCAGAGAGGGATCAGGAAGCAGCAGAGTATATTTGGTAGAGCAGCTAGTCCACTTCCTGATCAAATACTTATCTAAATAGGATAAGAAGAGGTGGATACTGTATTGGTACAGGAAAATGTTAGATGAAAAAAGAATTAAACTCTCCCCTACTCTGTGCTTTTCTAGTCCATAATGAACTTTGAAGAATAAATTCCAATTAGAGAATATTGACAGGATTTTTTTTTCATTTTCATCTTAAAAGAGATATGTGGTGAGCTGGACAAGTACATCTTCAGTCAGTGCTACCTATAGATCCCTTAGAGGGAAGAACAAAGGTTTTATCAAAAATGTCTAGGTGAATGCACCAGGAGAGGTTATCCATTAGTTCAGAATAAGGTATCATCAATATGCAGATGATATTCAGCTATACTACTCTTCCCTGGACCCACTGGGAGATGCAGTGGAAATCATGACCTGATATATGGAGGCTGCCAAGATCTGGACTCAGTCCAAACAATGGCTGGCTGATTCCAAGATTGTTCCAGCAATGACTTTGACATTATTGTGCTTCCCCATAAAGAGAAGGCTCACAATCTTTTTTTTTTTTTTTTGATGGATTTGATGGCTTTATTCCTTCAGCAATTTGAGCGGAACATTCCTGACCATTATATAAGAGCAACAAAGAAGCCATTATCCCATTACATTTGGACAGGGCTTTTTTTCTCATAGAACGCCCAGAACGGAGTTCTGGCACCTTTTTTGGATGGAACCTTGTAGGGTAGGCAAGGTGGGTTGTATGACATATGTGAGTTCCAGCACCTTTTTTTTTTTTTTTTTAGAAAAAAAGCACTGTATTTGGACATGGACTGTTCCCTAAAGTGGGCATCAGTAACCTGCTCAGAAACATTTCTGAATGGTAAACATCAAGTCTGGTAAAGTCCCTCAGTATTATTATATAACCTACAAGAAGGTAATCAGGAACAACCTGGAGTGGTGAAATCCAATTCTGGCTTTTCTCTTCTCTTTCATTGACTGCATTATGCATATCCTTAAAGACGAGGGGATGGCAATAATAATTCCAATGTACAATAAAGTGAGAAAAAGCTGCCACCAAATTAAGAGTCTTTTCAGTCTGTCTAGTAGAGTCAGCAAATCTGTATGAATGATTAGTGGATTGGATGGAATCTGAAAATATTTTGGCAGAACAATTTGGCTTTCAACCAGGTCATTCTGTTTTACACTCAGCCTTTATGTTGCACCATCTGGCAAAAGAACATATCCCCCAACTGCATTTTATACAGTATTTCTTAATTTTAGATACATATTATATTTGACATCAAGAAATTTTCGCATATATTACTCTCAACATCAAATGAAATAATTTTAATATCAAAACTTATACTGCAACGTCCTAGGGCACCTCACCAAAAACATTTCAAACTTTAGGAGAATTAGGTAGAACTGCGTCTTGCTTCCATTATTGTTCAATTTACATATTAATTCACTTGTATTCGTCTTGGTATATGCCTTTGCATGGGTGATGTGGTAATTCTCCCTAAAACCCAAGTAGGTTTACAAAGAACATACTGTGCTCCTACTTCCTACTTTGACAATCTATCTTTAGAGATTAATTATAAAAACAATGGTGTTCACTGAAAGAACTTAGGCACTAAATTGGTCACTCAATGGGCACAATTTAAAATTAGTAATATGCTTTATTTAAGCCCTTGGAATAATCCTCCATCTATCAGGGAAAAGTCTCAATGCCCAAGAAATATTCTTCAAATGCTTTGGTGTGCCTAGTGCTGTTCTTTATTATGGGAGGAAGACTATTTGAAATAAAAGCCAGTGCATGAATTAACCTTTTCAAATTATGGTACAGACTTGTTATTTTTTTCTTGTAGACATAGCCACATCTGTGTTAGCTGACCTCTTTATTTGAAATGGGGGAAAGGGCTGGAGGAGAAGTTGTACCATTATCGCCTTTCTAGGCACAGTAATGACAATAGTGTATGATATAGCCAAGAAGAATCTCAGACAATGAATGGATGATAAAGAGTATCAAATTGAGCACAGCATCATTCCTACTGATGTCTTCTTAAATAACCAAGTCACTATTTATAAGACAGCTAGATGTTTTAATCAGAGTATCATACCAAAGTTCTAAAGACATTGGTGATTTTTATGCTGCAAACTTTTATGCCTGCAAACTGGGATTTCAGAAAATCCCAGATAATAAATGCCTTTGTCAATGTACATCAGAAGCCTCTAAAACAATAGCCAGCATGCTTCCTTACTGTCAATCCTATCAGTATCTGCAGCATAAATTTATCACACCTTCATTAGCACAATATCTAAATGTTACTTATCCTTTTATTCCTAGAGATCGCCTTTTCCCAACAATTTCCGCATATCCCACTGAAAATTTAGTGAACACCTGCTAAGGGTCCTTGTCCACCAGGATAATAGCTTCCCTCCTTTGGAATATTTTTTCCCTGTAGCAAGGGGGACCCTCATATTTATGATATTCTAGAAGCAGGTGAAAACATCATTCTTTCTGGAGGCCTTTGGAATTAAATTATAACCAGTGATACTATGACAAATTAATTTTAGTATGTAATTTGGAGAGGAATTTGTCTTCTTCAAAAGGACCTGTCACTGCTACAAAGGCTGTGGTATTCTAAAAAACTACTGACTCACCAGAAGCTTATTGTCCTTAACGACTGTCAGTTGCTTGGCCCACTGTCCAAAGCGCTTCTTACGCAACAGGAAAGCACAAATCCGGCAGTCCTTCACCAGGTTCATAGAAGCTTCCTCTGATGGCCATTGGTGCGTTAACCTCTGGCCTTTCCCATCCTCTTCCTCCTCATCGTAAGATTCATAGGAGCTGCTCATTGCATCAGAGTCATTGTCTATGAGGAAACAGGGAGAATTTAATCCTCCATAATGTCACTGCTAATCTCACAGGACAAGAGAGACCATTTTTACTGAGTCAGACTACAAGTTAATCTACTTTTGTATTACCTATATTAGAGATCATCGGTTCAGTGCTCTTAGGCAGCAAGGTGCCTGCAACTACCTGAATCTACAGAGTTCCAAAGTAAATTATTTTTCTTTAAAAAAAGAAAAAGTAGTGGCTGAATTCTCATAGGATCTAACAAGATTTCAATTTGTTTTTCAAAAATTGTATCTACACTGTTGCTCAAGGTTACACAATAAAGCCAGAAATTTGCTTACCCCTGATCTACACTGACTAACAATGAGTCTCTAGGATTTCAGTATGAAACTTTTCCAATCCTACCTAGATTTGCGAGGAATCACCAGCATCCCTAATATATGTAACAGAATACTATCTCTACTTAAAGGCTATTTCTCCTAACACACACACACATACACACACACACAATTTCTGTAAGTATGTTTTAGAGCAGGAAGCCGTGCCCACCCCAGCTCCGGCAAGGGGGAAAAAGTCAAGATACATCGCGACATGTCACATAATGCAGTGAGTTTGACACCCCTGTTTTAGAGTTATGCAAGTAAGAATCACATGTTAATTTCTGGTATACTGATAGTTTACAAGATTTCTACTGTTTTATTTAAACTTGTCTTGCAATAGTTGGAGGCTAAGTGCAAACTGCCATGCAAAACAACTTCCAAATTGGCATTTTGGAATTTCAGTATTATAAATATCTGCCTAAAATGTGCCTCTGGGCTCTTTTTTACTGTTTTCAAACTCCTCTCATAGAACTATTGTTATTAAATTCTTTAATGTAAAAAAATGAAATCAAATTTGCATTCTACAAAAGCACCCACCAGTTTCTAACCTAACATATTACCTATTCCCTTTTTGCATCATAGAAAAATATAAAACTTGAAGATTTTAAAAGAATAAGACCATATAAAATATGAGATGATAAATTATGGCGATTATTACCCATTGTAAGCATTTGAAAACAGTTAGTTGTTAGTAGTATTGCTGCTGGAAAGGCTAGAAAGAAAATAACTGCAAAAGAACCAAGTGAATTAGGAAGCTGGCCAGATATATTCAGCCACTTTGTTTGGTGTACTCTCACTTTTTGTATAGCCCAGGATGCTATCAAGTTGTCTGGAATAGTCCTGAGATTGGACAAGTAGACATCTCTTCCTAATATTTGTGTTCTACAACACAACCCGTTTGGGCTAAAGTCTGTGTGATGGTATTCAGAAGGTTTTGGATGGTGAATTAGGACAGAATGGTTTGGTAGAACCAATGCCTAGCCTGGCATTTTGAAAGTGTTGGTGGGCCAGGAGCCATCGTCTCTTCTTGAGGTCTCAGAGAAGGTAGGCAATGTATGGATGAGGCAAGTAATCAGCAGCCCTAGAAAGAGTCAGATTTGGGTGTGGATCAGGACAGAGATGGCAGGGTTCAAAACTCACATGTGAGTATATGAAAGGCTCTTTATTCCAAATCAGTTATAATCTATTCAACATATTAGAAACCCTCAAAATATGGTGTCCTAAGATAGGACTGATTTGGTTTTGCTTAAATAGACCATGTTGCTTCTCCTGCTATCCACCTGTCTGGACATTAAAAGGTCGTTTTTAAAAATGCTACTGTTTTTTGAGGCACCTGGGTTAAGCCTTCTTGAGTGCTGCTTCCAAAATACAAACTACTTCTTTTTGAGAAATATATTTGGCTCCCACACTCTCATGTGTAGAAAAAAATACACCCTTTTCAGTAGGAGTTTTGAATAGTTTACTATGTGTGTTCTAAGCCATCTGAATTGCTCTGTAAGGATAGAAAGGAGAGCTATAAATGGAAAAAGAACAAAACAAGAGGATTATGGCACTGTTAAAGAAATTTGCAAACACAGAAAAACATAATGATACTAGATTTTAAATTCTGGAACTGGAAGAAGTATAGCACAGGGATCTTTCTGTTTACCATGCCACATCTCTCCCATGCAAGGTTTTATTTCTTTTTTTAACACAGGCAAACTTTAAATCAACAAGGCAAAAAACAGACAAAAGAGAGACAATGACAAAGGGAACATCCTGATGTGATTTAGTGATTAAGAGGTTGATTTACTAACAGTGATTAAGAAGAGTGCTAGATACATAAGAAAATCTCCAGGACTGTGAGGAAGCAAGAACTTTAAATAATGAATACATATGATTAGTAATAGTCAACTTCAAATGAACTCCATGTGAGAGCCTTAATCTCTTTAGTGGTGGAGAAAGATCCAATAACACTAAGGATGCATTGGAATAATAATGGAGAAGCTGGGAGAGAAATTCAAGGGTAGAAGGACAAGAAAGAAAAAAATACAGAGGTACTATAGACTTGTCTTTTCCTAAAATCCAAGATGGCTATGACTAAAACAAGAGAAATAAGAAGAGGCTTTCCTTCTTAAAGCTACTGTAGCTTAATGGTAACAACATTAACAACAACCAAAAATATATAAGCATATAATATTTCCATAAAATTGTATTAAACTGCCTGAATCTTCTGCACTCAGGATGATTCCCCTTCCCCAACAGATGCACACAACACATATAGTTGCAGTGCTACTTACAAGAGTTTTTCTGCTCTCCATTTATTCTGGTGACAGGGTAGTTGCTATCTGCATCCTCATAGTATCCATCCTCTATTGAATTGGGAGGACTGGAGCTGTCTATACAGAAAGCAGAAGGAATATTTTAAATTGTACAAATTAAGCAGTGAGAAAGACTTTGCAGGGAGGTATATGAACTGCACTGTAAGTCAACTCTGAAGGATATAGACAAGTTTTTATTACCAATAAGTCAGCACAAAGACTAACAATAATTTGAGACAATTTTTTTATATTTAATTTCTGTGCCACCCATCTCACTGATAAATTATGTCATAACTTCAAATCCTCTGTCTACCTTTACTTGCCCATTTCTAAAGGGATACTATAGATCACAAAAGAAATATAAAACAGAGCTCATTGGGTGCCAGTCATAATTATCTGTTCCCAACTGCTTTCTGATCCTTAATCTCACATTCTTTGCCTTACTGCAACCATTATTTAAAAACACATACTCTGCCTTTAAACAACCTCAGTATGCCATCTACTTTCTTTTGGTTGTTCTTCACATTCATTCAGAGTTCCCAGGGGGCTGAGTCCCAGAGCCAAAACCACATTGAAAGAAACCTCTCCTTCTTGACTTTAATGTAGGAGGGTCTTTCCAGAATCCTTATAACAGGATCTTATTCTTTCCTCATGTTTCTCATGGCACTTATGCAATGAGTCAGCTGCATCAGCAGGAAATCTTATAATGTTCTTGTTTTTGTTGCTAGGCCTGTAAATGGCTTCACTAGGGCTCAGTGATTATAAGAACAGGTGCTGGGCCCTTTTCTCTGCCTTCCCCTAATCTCTCAGACAAGCTACAGGAGAGACAGAGTGACATTGTTCCCAGGCAGGCCCTTTCCTTTCTTGTCACTCAAGATTTACTATACATTTCCAGGCAAGTCTGAACAAACAACAACTGCTTGTGACATCTGACCAACCAAAGAGTGGGGGGGGGGTGAGGAAGAAAAAACCCAGGAAAGGAACAGGAAAGCCTGCCCCCGGTACCAATTATAAGCCTGTCAGCTGCCAGACACCTCTGGGAGGAGTCTTTATTTTCCTAACTGATAGGAGAGTGTCAGAATGCCAGCTGTTTCCTTCCTTAGCTGGCCCTCTTTAAGGCTTACTATGAGATGTAATGTACTCAGGAGCTTTGCCTGGGCCCAATGGCAGAGCTTCTTCATAATAATCTTCTGGAGGAGGAGTCGTGGGCAATGGTGGAGGTGGCTCCCCAGAAACCTATGAGAAAAAGAATGCAGTGTTCAAATGGGGTTGAATGTTGCACTGCTATTATCTGCTCTGAACGTATCTTCCAAATGGAGGTATTTTTGCAGAGAAATTCCTCAGCCTCAGAAGCTTTTGTTCAAGCCATTTACCTTCTGTTCTTGTGTCTATAGCATCAGTGTGGATAAGATAGTTTCAATGGCCGTTGGAGGACCCCATTAAACTACCTAACAGAAGATACCCAATCTAGCTTTCTAACATTAACTGATTGTTCTCAGGTAGGAAACAAAGATAAAAGAAACAATGGGAAGACTCAAGGATATTAGTGTAGATAACCTACCCCAATATCACTCTATAAATGATGTAGAGCAGTTGCACAATAAAATATCATGTTTAAGGGCCCATAGTGTTATGCTAGATGTGTGTGGAAACAAGGGGAAATTATCAGGCCGACCATTGTTTAATCTTGCTCTGAGCAACAAGAACTATTCCATCTAAATAAGAGAGAGATAGTTCTTTGCTTCTCTACAATGCATACACATACAATTTTTTTTATCCTACCATAGTTGTTGGATAAAAGTAATACTAACATTTGCAAATATTTGTTGCTTCAGTGGAGTGAGTATGTCTTCATGTGTAGCAATGCTTCTTTTTAACTATTTCTGGCTTAAAGGGAAGAAAAACCACCTTTCTATTCTTTTTTGTCTCCAACCTCATTATGCCTCTCCCATATGATTATATTTGCATCTGATTGCATATCAGGTCTTTTTGTGAAATAAATTTGCCTAAATTTGCCTATAAAAAAGGAATGGATTTTTGTTTCTCTCTGGATAGAACGTTATCATCTAACCAGAACTTCGAAAATAGTTGATGAAATAAATGTTCTGATGGCTTCTTTCCAAGCTATGTGTCTTGCAAACATAAAATAAGCAGACTTTTTCGGACATGATGTGATCCTTTCCTTCTTAGCATTTCTTTCTCTCTCTTTGCTTATCTGAAGGGATCTATAATGTAGCTCCATCCCAGGCATCAAATGCCCAGAGAATTCCACCATGACCAATCTTATAAGAGCCTGTAGAAAGAAATAAAAATGTACAGAAAATGTCTCCTCTGCAGAGTTCAAACCTGTTTTGCCCACAAATGGCCTCTTCCATCTATCAGCTAAGAAAGTCTCAATATTCAAAATTTTAAATGTCACAGTCAATCACTACAAACCAGCCTTCCCCAACTTGGTGCCCACCAGTTCTGTTAGGATAGAAGGTGCTGATGTTGTCAGCCAGCATAGGGAACTATAATTCCAATATTTCTGGAGAGCACCAAATTAGAGAACATGAATATGAACAGCACTGAAGTAGATGACCAGTGTTTGTCCTTAGTATAAAATAGTCTCATGTGTTATGGAATGAGGAACTGAGAATTGGTGGAACTTACGCTTTTAGCTGATTGACTCCTTGAGAGCTCCAAGTTGATACCTTCTTTACTATCTCCATCATCTTCCTGCATGTCCTGAAGGTTGCCCAAGTCACAGTCTGAGAAAAAAATTTAGAAGCCAGAGTAGTACAGTAACATGTATATTCATTGTTACATCAGATCCTAATATTTGGGCCCACAAAGGTACGGGGCTATGAGATTTATGTAGCCTCTTTCCTCTGAATCACTATGGGAAACAGAGAAAGGAAGACACAAAGAGTCAGCTGCCCTCTTACTGAAGTAAAGAGATGATCAAGAAAAACAGAAGATGTCTTGGATGAGACTTGGATAGTTATGCTGATGACAATCTGTGTTGATTCTGTGATATGTTAGCACTGAGGGAAATTATAATTTGAAAGTATTAAGTTGGATACTATGAAATAAAAGATCAAACTAGATGTGGGAATTCTTCTCCAATACAAATAACTTATTCAAAAGAGCTATTGCCTTTTAGAACTAAAGCAGAGAGGGAATGTATTCACTCCCAAACCTATATCCAATATTAATAAAATGGTAGTATTTAAATTTGTCAAAATCTACAGGTAAATAATATATATATATATGTACATCAAATCAATCAATTGTTGGAGATGAAGTAAACTGCAACTCATGAAAGCTTATGTTTTTAAATAAAATGTGTTAGTCAAAAAGGTGATACTGGACTCCTCCTGATTTTCTGACAACATGTGGTTTCTCTGTCACTTATAGTACTTCCATTACTCTTCCACTTCAGGTACTGAATGGGACAAAAATAATCACATCTATAGGTGATAATATAATCACATCAATCCACTGTACATACCAAACTTTTCAAACAGTGATTCCACAAAACTAGTACCATTGTGCAGTGCTGTCGTATTCATATACATGTAATTCGCATCCTTCCCTGAAAGGCAGAAATGATACAATAAATACACACAAAATGACATTCAAATTTTAATATTTGACCTTCCCTCTCACAGTTGCAAGGCATTGCTAGGACAACGTCTACAGGAAGCTTAGTTTATGCAGGAAGCTAAACTCTTGGGCTTCTCATTGGTCTGCAATGTACACAAAAAACTGCAGAACATACTCAATGTTTCCTATTCTACATTTTAAAGAAGCAATCAGTAGTAATGAAGTAGCATTTTTTTTCCTATGAAAATTCACTTGCCATGTGTGATCTTTTAACAGGTAAAAACTGGTGAGCATTCATGGAACATAAAGATAAAGAACAGCTTAAACTCCTGTTCCAAATCTATAGGAAAAAATATCCAATACAGCCAAACAGGCGTTCAGTCCTTGCAGAATTTTGAGTTCCCTATCTCTCAAATCATAGATTTGACTATGCCATCATGATTTCACAGAACAGATATGAGACCATCCAGATTTGCCCATTGCGCTTTAAATTTCTTGTTGGTTTGTATCATGATTTCATAAGACAGCAGTAAAATTCACAATATCTGAACAAATGTTGCATTTATATTTCCAGCTATCTGAATGAAACTTTTTCACTTAATGTATCTATAGTTCCCAGAACTTCAGCCAGTCTAGTTAAATAGCAATTTCAGACAAACTTCAAAGAAGGTCAAAGGGGGGCCATGCCTATCCTCAAGAGGAAGAATTGATATCTGAAAAGTATAAGGCAAAAATGAGGAGACATCACTTTCCTTCAGAGAGGGCCATTTCAGAATTGCTTCAAGTGATCCAGAATTATAAAGAATATATATGCTGGGTGTTGCTGCAGGACAGAAGAGAGAAATCTCCTGATCAGAGAATGAGAACCATTTGCTCTTCCTATGGAAATCTTCTGTCTCAGCAGAAATCAGTCAGCAGGAAGTCTAGTGGAAACATACATTTCCACAGGAAAGAAAATAACAATTCCTGGCCAACTAAAGCAAGGTTAAATAATATGACTATTTTCACTATCTGAGGTTCTGCTCTTCTACACACATAGAGTCACATAGATACACAAGCATGTCCACACAAAGTCACATGCATACACAGATGCAGACACTCCATGGATTCTGACAGATAGGTCATCCCATCTGGAAACACTAATATAGAACTAATTACACAAATTCCCCAAAAGTAATGGGCTGACATGAGAAGGCATGAGATGCAGTATCAAAAATTAAAAGTAGAAAAATATCCACCCTGAAAGGCTTACAATTTCATTTGTCCTGTATTGGGAACAATCATAAATATGAAGAAACCCTGTGTGTAAGGCTCAAATGCCCCAAAGAATAGAACAGTCATCTCTTGCCAGTAATTGTTTGATGCCTGCTTATTTCTGCTCCTCAAGGTCATCTGTTGGGGTTCATTAGCATGGAATGCTCCACCAGAGGGAGTCAGGTACTTGTAACAACAAATGGCCAAGGATCCTGTATTATTAAAGCCATAATGGAAACAGATGCAGGAGGGAGGGAGGGATAAGCTGCCTTAGAGAATTGTTTAGCTTTCTGGGATGTAGAACCCCTCCCTGCAATCTCCTGTTCCTGTAAAGAAGACAAAGATACGGTACACATGTTTCATTTGTGAAATCACAAGACCTACGCGTTAGATATCCTTTGGTTACTATAAGGGTTCAGAGCTCTCTCTCTCTCTCTCTCTCTCTCTCTCTCTCTCTCTCTCTCTCTCTCCTGCTTGGAGCAGGATTAGAGCACTGCAGGGCAAGCATTTAATCTGCCCTTATGTACAGTAATGTATTGGTATCTGCCTCCTTGTTTAATGTTCACAGCAATTACACAGCAGTTGCATTTAGAGAATGTGAAGAGTTGATTGAAAAGGAACAGCTCATTTGCCTGAATTAACATCTTTCATGAAAATATAATTTTATACCTCTCTGGCATTATGGACCGTCCTCGATAACAAAGCCTCAACTTGCCTTTTGCCTCTGGGAAACCATTCTGAGGCATTTGCTTTTAAAAAAGCAAAACAGGACTTGCTGGCCAGGCAACTGATCACTGTCAACTGTCACTGGAGGCAAACAACTGGAAAAATGTTGCAATCTATTCCAGTGATTCCCCAGCACTTAAACAAAAGACTGACACCTGCCGAGACATGTCAGGAGCCAAAACATGACACAATCGAGGAAGAAAACATGCCAAACATATTTTTTTATAGTTATGGTTGTACAAAAAGGGGGGAGGGAGAGGAAGAAAACAGTATGTTAAAACACAGTGATGAAATATGACAGCGAGGCTTTCCTAACCTGCTGGAGGCTGCAGCTTTTGTAAGATATTTGAAACGGTGTTTTTCTTCTCCACTGTAGTGGCACTCAGGTATTCGTGGTCCAAGAGTTTGAGCAGGACATTCAACTCAGGAAGGAGCTGATCCAGTACTGTGGGCAGAAAGGAAGATCTTAGAATTAAGAGTTCCACCACCTCAGCCAACACTGTAACTCAGGGGTCCCCAACCCCCGGTCTGTGGACCAGTACTGGGCCGCAGCATGCCAGCAACCAGTTCACACAAACAAACAAAGGTCCATCCAGGGGAATGCAGGCAGCACACAAAACCACGCACCCTCCGGTCCACGGAAAAACTCTCTCCACAGAACCGGTCCCTGGTGCCCAAAAGGTTGGGGACCTCTGCTGTAACTGATACAAAAGTTAGTTCAAATAAAAAAGAACAGAGGAATAGGGATGGAAGTGCTGATAAGTTTCATGTGGGCCTGGGTTCTTCCCCACAAGAGATGCTGGTCAATACTTTATAGTTCAAGAAGAAATTATAGGCCAGCGTTGGATCTTACACTGCATTTCAGTAACAATCTCTTGATTGTATTGCATCTATTGCATCTTTCATCTTGATTTCCCTGCATAGCAGATGGACAGAGGTTTGAAGAATAGGGCAACTTGATTAACAAGGCAGCGGGACAGGTATTGCAGCTCTCTTCATTTAAACCATTGGCACTGAGTTCTAGAAAATGTCTCTCATAAGCTTATGAGTAGGTGGGACATTAAGGAATGAAAGATTCCTTAATGTCCTACCTACTTGGCCTTCCAAGTTCTTGTCATTTTTGCATTTGCTCATTTATAATGTTGCTGTAGCTCACGTCCATATTAATATGTCTTAGAATCTTAAAGTCCAAGAGTGAAGAAATCCTTCTGTATCTTCATAGAAATGTGCTCTCTTCCAGTTCACATCTAGGGGCTCAGAGCCATTAGCCATCAAAACTTCTGAAATGAAGGGGCAGGAAGGGACATTGAAATAGTAATTCTGTAACACTGCTAGCATTCTGTAAATGCTGTAAGAAGTATTAATGCAGTTTCTTTTCCCACCTACTTCACTCCTCTGTCAATCTACATCCTTTCATTACCATGTGCCTTTTAAAAAGGCTGTCCTAAAGATTTTCCCATAGCTTAATATGAAGTCCTTGAATGATTAACTGAGAAAAATGCTCTTCAGAAAAAAAGCATTAATAATATGAAATGAAAAGCTCCAAACTCCCAAAATCTGGACAGGAGCAATAGAGAAACAGTTTGGATGAAATATCCTGGAATATGCCACAAATGCCTTGAGAAATAAATCCCGTTTTCACATCCAGAGTTCATGATGTTAAACCAGGAATTCTGGGAGTTGAAGTCCACAAGTCACAAAAGGGCCAAGTTTGAAGATCCCTGTGTTAAACCAATATTTTGGGGAAATGGTCCTTGACTTATGACCACAATTGGGACCAGATCATCAATCGCTAAGTGATGCAGTCATTAAGTGAGTCATGACCGATATTATTACCTATTTTTGCCATGATTCTTAAGCAAATTTGTATTTCCCCATTGACTTGGGAAAGTTGCATATAGCAATCATGTGACTTCGGGACACTGCAACTATCATAAATATACAGTGTGCCGGTTGCCGAGCATCTGAATTTTGATTACGTGACCGCAGGGACACTGAATGGTTTTAAGTGTGAGCATGGATTGTAAGTCACTTTTTTCAGCATTATTGCAACAGTTGAGTTAGGCATTTGAAGGAACGGTCATTGAATGAATGGTTGTAAGTTGAGGAGGACCTGTATGTATGCAACACAATTCCTAGCTCAACTGTTATTTCCAATGGAAGGATAGAATTACATTGTCCTGTCTTAATCTGGATCTGAACGTATAAGAGTTTTCTCCAGATGGTTAGGAAGAAGTCACAGATCCTATCATCTGTTTCACACAGGTTCCATTTAGGCCTTAGACCAGATACATGAATATCGAGGAATGGAGCTAAAATTAATTAACAATTCCCTTCCTCAAGGCATTCACAAAACATGTGACTGTGATTTCGGTGTGGATATATACATCAGACAGAATATATACATTAGAGGTCTATGATCTCCCAAGGCACTGAGGTGGTAGAAGTAATCCAATTCTTGATCTCAGCGAAGTGTGTAACAGAAAGCAAGCTATGTAGCAAAAGATACCATGATCCTTCATGCTCATGACTTATTTTTACAAGCTTTGACCTTAAGTTCCAACTCTGTTTGCAGCTGTAAAATACTTTGCTTTGAGTGGATCGACTCAACTGCCACAGATACATACGGCTAGAATAGTAATAAGACTCACACACAGGAATGCAGAAGCAAAACTGTCCCCAGCTCTGCAGGATCTGCAATTACAAGAGCTTTGCAACTGGACATTGTACAGTTTCTTTCAAGATACTCCAGCTAAGTGAACCAGGTATGGGAACTGGTTTTTAATCTCTTCAACTCATGAATATGAACAAACCACGATTCCATGCGAATCAGATAATTCTAGCTTATGTCACAACCTCACTAAGATCAAGTTTTTGTGAGAATAAATCTTGCACAAGAGGTAAGATCTCAGCACGGCTGCCCACGGTGGGAATTCCAGAATGCTGACTCAGCATTTTATGGGAAATGGTAAGCAGGGTTGTTCATTCACACACTGCACATTCCTATAGAAACATCACAAGAACAGAAAAACCTAAGTTTTTCTGTGAGAGGCATGTGAATGTCCTGTTCATTTACGATGCAAAGGTTTCACAAGGAGGGCTTTACCATGTAGCTCTTCACTACAGAACCTAAGAATATCTCCCAAATCTGGAGACAGACTGTTTGGAGACCCAATCTAGACCTTAGAAAATATACAGGGTACATACACACAGCATGCCTCAAGTAAAAACATAATGCTTCATAGTTGGTTCTAGAAGCATATAATTATGTTAACTGAGTTACGGCTTTGTAGTATCTCATAATCACTTGCACCAAGATGGCACTGGCAAAAATTCATTATAACAATGATTGCCCCCCACCCCTCACGGCCACTCTGGCAAACAGAGGGTAGGGTTTGGCTATGGACAATCAATGTTGGAATGCACCTTCTGTGGTACCCAGGCTTTTTGTCTCAGCTGTTGAACAACTCTCTCTTTTTCTTGGAGGACTGACCCTGTCCTA
>NW_015387544.1:73384-155517 GCF_001527695.2 Protobothrops mucrosquamatus
ATATATATATATATCCAAAAATCTTCTTTTCATTCTGCCTTATCCCTCTCCCTACCATTGGGATGCAAAGATTCTTGGTCTTCTGTTGCTGGGAACAGATTCTGAACCTAAGTTCACAGCAGGCTCAGGATGCCTCTATCATAAATGTTTTCCTGCAGCCTCCACTGAGGTGCTTTATCTCCCTAGCCTTCTGTTTCCTCCTTCTTCAACAAAGCCAAGCAAAATATGAGAGTTTTAGGTTAGGAGGCTATAAAGAAAGCATATGCTAGAAAAAGGATATGGGCATCTCCAAGTAAAGAGTTATACTTAGGAGAGGCCTACTAGTGATTTCAGGAATGTTGAGTTAGTCGCCTCAGGGAGAATAAGAGGGGACCCCTAAATCTAGAATTTCTCTTCCCCCTTCCTCTTCTGGTATTGTTGTAAGGTGGTAATTGGAGGCATTAGCTTCTCATTTAAATATAAACACTGTATTTTAATAAATACCTTAAACAGCAGGTATACTACTGGTTAAGAAAAGGATGGGCAAAGGACTGTACTAAAGTGTCATTGTGTTAGATGTGCAGTCAAAGAGAGAAAGGGGATGGGCAAATACTTCATACCTGACCTCATTAGACATTTATTCTCAAATATGGCAGCTTTGAGCAAGCATTGGTAGGCACCTCTTTCTCCTTAGATTCAGTTGCAGCCAATAAACATTTTTGGGGAAGGATAAGAATAGAAATATATAGTTCTTAAATTTGTGCCGTGTATGCTCCAGTTAGGTCAAATAGTAAGTGGTGTGGAAATTGCATGATTTAAGATGCATGACACAGAACACTTATTTTCCTGTTCCCATCCATCACCACTAGCCTAGAACTAGCCAGAAGAGAGCTTCTGTTCATACTTGAATGAGTCTCTAGGCAAACATAAATCAAGTAATTAAGTAGAAGATTCAATCTACTGATAACAGCAATCAAAGAGTACCTAAATGAACAATAGAGCCACAGTACAGTAGAACACTGCATATTTTGTAGTCACTGAGTGTTCCACAAGAGGGTAGCATTAGAATATAAAACAGTATGAAAAAGGGTCTTGGATGTGTGCAGACTCTCCCTCTCATATGAAATAATAGAGAAAATAGAGAAAGAAAGAAAAAATCCAGATTAAAATATAACCTGGAAGTTCTTAATATAAGATTGTTGACAATATAAGATTATTATCTATGAAGTATTAACCATATATATGTCCATAACCAATTACTGTCCGGCTTTTCATAAATTGTTTTCATACTGCATATTTCAGAGAACTAGAATCCTCTCCCTTTAATGAGGAAAACATTCAGAGGTGGGCAATCTCCATCCACTGATAAGACTGACTAACTTATATATTGAAGGACATGTTTGTGAAACATTATTTGGGACAGCATATGCTAAGAGAACTTAATTATTTGTTGAGTTATGTGAGCATCAAGAAATGTGGAATTGGTAGTCCCCAGGTGGCGTTGGACTTCCTATCAATCATCTTTGACCCGCTGGCCATGATTATCTGTGGTGGCTGGGAGAATCCAACAACATCCAAAAGAGAATGGGACCACAAAGATTCAGGAAGGGTATAGTGCAATCTTCTCCCATCTCTTGCCTTCAAATGTGTTCAGACTGCTATACCCCCCCCCCCAAAATCAAACAGATTTGTAACCATCAGATTAAAATAAACTAATACACTGACTTCTTGATCTTCAATAAGGATATTTCTTTAGAATACTAAATTCTTCAGATGGATGGGCAACAATTAATGAGATGCAAAAGGAAAAGACAAACATTATTTATTCGCAAGAGAACAGCCAAGAAAGGTTGAAGCATATCTACTGATTCCAAATAGGTTTCTGAGCTATGTTTTAAAAGGAAACCACATCAAAATGTGGACAGGGGCATTAGGACTATGAGCTGAAACATCTGCTTTTTAGATCCATGGTCCTCCTGGCTGGTTAAAGCAGCTTGGGAAGTTCTAATGGTGGTTAATTCTTCCTTCAGTGAGACGAGAATTGTTCCTTTATATCATAAGAAGGTCTGGGTTCATCACACTTCTTATTTTATCCCAGTGCTCAGAGGCTGTGAGGGTCTACACGAGGAAAAACAGGTTTCAGCTTACTCTGGCAAGACTGAGTGGCATTTTGGTTTGGGGCCTTCTGGTTTTAAGACTATGCCATCTTCAATGTTGGAATGGATGGCACTTTGCCAGATAAACCCAGTTTGCAACCTGGAGAGCCTCCTAGTGATGACTCCTATTGAAAGAGCAGAGGGTAATCATGTCTTGGAGAGCCTTTGCACAGTTTTGTGTTGTGTGCCTGTTGTTCCCATTCCTGTACCAGGGGGTCCTGTTCACTGTCATTCATGTCTAGTTGTCTCCCAATTGGACTACTGTATTGTGGTCGACCTGTGGCTACCCTTGAACCGTATCCGGACGCTTCAGCTGATGCAAAATGTGAGGCAATTATATGTGCCCCTGGAATAAATCATTTTATACCTCTGCTCTGAGAACTGCACATTGCAAATTTCAGGGTCCAATTCAAAGGTGCCGTTTTTAACCTTTAAAGATCTTTAAAACACTCCATGAGGGCCAGATTACCTAAGGGACAACCTCACCTGTCCCCAGGAGAATGCATGCTGCAATTCTCAGGTAGGCATATCCCAGGAAGTGGTCTTCTCTGCCATTGCATCCATCTTATGGAATCTTCTCCCCTGGAAATGAGATTAGCTCCATCTCTGTTAACACCAAGTCCCTCAAGGCCTGGGTATGTCTTCAGGCTAGCGGTCAATAAGACTTTTAGATGGGTCCCTTGCTCTGGTTAGCATTGTTGTCTCTTTTATATTTTTTAATAGTGAATGTTTTTTTATTTATTTAATGTTTTTTAATTATGCATCTCACTTTTTTGTGAGATGGGTTGCCATGCAGATTACATACATACATACATACATACATAATATAACTGTGTCCAGTATATTCAAGTTTAATACTTGTATATCAAAACATTATTTTCATCACAGGATTGTTCACTTGAAAATTCAAGCAGCCCGGATAGTATTAAGAACTTTAACTCACTGGAAAGCACACATTACTGTAAGTACATATAAATCTTTGAGTTTTTTCTGAAGTGATACCAATTTTAAAAATGGGTGTCATGAGTAGATATTTCAGTGCAACTTCATAATGCTATTTTAGAGCTCATTAAAATCTCAGTTTAACATACTATGTAAAAATGTACTACGTATCAACAATTCTACATACCATCTTCTATGATATTTGGTTGCAGTTTTTTTCACTTTAAGTCAAATTGGCTCAGTGCGACTAACAAGAACGTATCAGTTTTCCTCACAGGACACAGAAGTGATTTGGTACTGATTTCTTTTCAGAATCTAGGCCACAGCCCTGGAATTCCCAAGTATTCCTCCACCAAATACTAACTAGGGTCAACTCTGCTTAGTTTTCTGTAACAGTCAAATGTTGCCTTTGCATTCAGTTCTTTTAGATATTACCAAAATGCCACAATGAAAATATATACCGTTTTTCATGTTAATTGGGAAAATCCTTCTCTTTGCAATTACTCTGGAGAATTAGGGTCTCAAAGACTGAGTCCTTATACATAAAATGAATCTTCTTAGTAAAAACATTTTTTGATATAGAAAAGAAAAAGAAAGTACTGTGCTGATCAAATAACTGAAGGGATGTTCCTGCTGCAGTATTTAGAAAATTACTGAAACTTTTTCCTCACTTCAGCTAGTACCTATTAAATTGTGCTTTAAATTAATCATATATTTATTTATACCATTAAATATTGGTGAATCTATCAGAATTATGACAGCTCTGTTTCTATGATAGCCAGTAGAACAGGACATTGAAAGTAAAAATCTATCTGAATGTCTTAAAATCAATGGATATGGGCTGCTCTGTCAACTTATATTTAATGCATTCTTGATATATGTTAGACCTATTGCAGCAGTAAAGAAAAGGATGAACATATACCAAGTGTATTTCTGAATGTTTTTTTTCCTAGTAGAAAATAGCATGAGGAAATGTTGTTTTCTACTTATACATGGTTTACCTATGGCTAAAATAGCTGTTAAAAGTCAGGTCATCTCCTCAAAAGTGGATCCTAATCATAGGTTCCTAGTTACTAAATAAATACAAAAAGAGCAGGTCTCTGATCATTGCAAAACAAATTATAGGAAGGAAAACACTCAAACGGTATTCTACCCAATTGTTTTGTAAAGACAAAAAAAGAGCCTGTGTCTGCTTTTTCATTTGATGTCAACGAAACCATGCCTGTGACTAATGCTGCTGCTTAAAATAACTGGTTAGAAAACATTTGACAGGTATCAACATTGCATTCTGTGAGGTTCTTGGTACACTAGAGCCAGTGGTGGGATTCAGCCGGTTTGCACCAGTTCAGCACAACCGTAGCTAATTTTTTGTTGCCCAGGCCCAGAATGGACTTCTGGAAGTGGCATCCACACAGAGAACCGGTTGTTCACATATTTGAATCCCACCACTGACTAGAGCTACTCAAGGATGCTGCGATCGACATCACCCATACAACTCCTGAGTTTACTTGATCCAATATATAACATGAAACAGTTCTTCAATAATTGGAAGGGTTCACATTGGATCCAAATCATAATAGGGACAAGTAGCATTCTTATATTAATACTCTTATTTTCCCATATAATTATCTCGTCGCTCTTAGATGATACTTCTTAATGAGAAATGTTTAATAGTTTTCTTTGAAAAGTATTTTTATGGGTTGGTTTTAAAAAAATTTCAGCCAGAGGCAATGTTGTTTATCTAGTATTAACAAGACCACCAAAAATCTAAAAAGAAGAAGGTCAAATTAGCAAGGCTCTAGCCAGTTTGGAATTCTCCCTCAAAGATGCAGGAAGCAACTATGTCAATAAATGACATGAGCTATAGCACTGGAATCAGACACGACATCCTCAGAAGTTAAAAACAAACAAACAAATGAAAACATCAAAAGATATTTTTGCATCCTTTAGATGAACTCAACTGCAGATCAGAGTGGGTGGAATAGAAGGAAGGAGATATAAGCAGGTGAGCAATTGTCAAGGCAGGAGACTCCCAGCATCTTAATCTACAGAAAATATCTTCTCTGGCTCCCTGTAGCATTAATGAAAAGTTCAATGCCTAAATGGATTTCTTTTTCATATGCTTATACCCAGTTACCTCAGTAATATTAGGAGTGTCTCCCCCTCCTCCCCCTTAGGATTCCAGCTGCTCAAAATTGCTCCACTTCATAAATTTATCCTGTATTTTGCTGAAGCAAGAAGCATTTCAGAATCAAGCCTAGATTTACATCTTATTTCTATCACAATCAGATTTTAGGTTATCCACAACCCAACAATTAAAATAAGGTAAAATGAAAACCCAGAATGCAAAGTGATGCTTAACTTTTAATCCTAGAACAAAATTTAAAGTTTAGTCTTCATAAAGAAGCAGTTAACTGTGGGATAATTCACACTGCCATGAGGTCAGGATAGAACAAAAAAGAAATTTAGGACAGAAACAGGTGGCATAAGCCTTCACTCCTCAGTGTTTCCTCACATATTTGACCTTTGGGTGTGGTTTTAAAGTAGTATTTTCCTGCCTTGAATGCTCCTGTTGGTTTTAGATATCTGAAACCCATTTACCTCAAGTGACTGAAGAAACAACAAAATGGTGTCACCTGCACCTACTATTTCTTTCTTTTTTTCTTTCTATAAAAGTTCTTAGTTAGCTGGCTCAAAAAAAAAAGACAAAAAGACAAGAGAAAGTTTCAAGTCAGCAAACATTCATATACAATACAGGTAGTCCTTAACTTACAACAGTGCATTTAGTGACCATTTGAAGTTACAACGGCATTAAAAGTGACGTATGTCCATTTTTTACACTTATGACCATTGCAACATCTCCATGGTCATGTGAGCAAAATTTAGCTGCCTGACAACTGACTCGTATTTATGACAGTTGTAGTGTCCTGGAGTCACGTGGTCACCTTTTGCAACCTTCTGATCAGCAAAGTCAATGGGTAAGGCAGATTCACTTAACAATTGTGTTACTAATATAACAACTGCAATGATTCACTTAACAACTGTGGCAAGAACAGTTATAAAACGGGGCAAAATTCACTTAACAAATGTCTTGCTTAGCAACAGAAATTTTTGGGTTCAGTTGTAGTCGTAAGTTGAGGACTACCTGCATTAGGCAAAGTTCTAATCGCAGTGCAATTCTACCACTGATGATAAAGGTTCAGAAGTTAGTGAGAGAACACAGCAGCAGGGGGAATTGTGCACAGGAGAGTAAGATAGTCTGCCGTGTGGACTGAATAACCTTGAAATCTGTTTATCTTAGCCACACATATTTTTCCTTAAGGCAATTTAAAGTTAGGCTGCTATAAGCACAAAACAGGAGCAATTGAAATGTTCTGTGTTCTATGATGGGTGTGCAACCATTACAACTTTAAGACTTGTGGATTTCAGTCCACAAGTCTTAAAGCTGTCAAGGTTGTAGAGCCCTGTTCTATGATATAAGGCAGGGGGATAAAGCCTTTGATTGGATCCATAAAGAGGCTAAATTCTGAAGAGGTGAATACAAAAGATAAGATTTGGAAAGAGCTATTATGTAATCATCCCCATGCATGTGCCCATAGTGTTCTCCGACTCTGTTTGCAGATTTCTTGATTTAGAATCTTTCAGCTTATTTCAACTTTGGAAGCTCCCAGTTCCTGTTGTTTCCTTCCTCCTTGCAAGCATTTCCTTCCAGTTGCAGGTGAAGGCTGAAAGGGTGGACCAGGGAATAATCATTGTTTCTAATTTAGTACAAAGGACTTCCTGTTGCTCAGGCCTCAAAATAATTAGCTAGAAATTGAGGCCTGTCGTGGACATAAGCAAAAGAAACTTTTGGAAAAGGAAGTTCTGTCTTGCTTTCCTAATCCTAAATAGTGGTGTGAGTATGTGTTATGTATAAAATTGAAAATTAAGCAAAGATTATCAATTTCATGACATGTCAGTATCTTCAATTAACATGCATTTCTTATTTTTGAGAAAATGAGGCATAGTTTCTAAGAATTATCATTGAAAAGTATTCTAATAGTGATTTGTGAAACTGACCACAACACCACCTCTTTCAATACCTTGATTTAAATTAATCCTTCAAAGTGTTCTCGCCTATTTCTTTTTATATATATAAATGTTTTATTGAGTTTTATCAGGATAGGGAAAGGATAAGATCGGTATGGATATTGGATGGGGTTAGGGGATGGGATTGGGACAAGGGTAGGGGTAGGTACAATAGTGGGGTTACCCCCAGCAAAAAAATCAACGCTTTAGCAAGCAGACTATCGTCCTGGTACAAATATTAAATGACAGTAATTAATATAATACTAAACAGTTATAATCACTAATAATAACAATAATCATAAAAGTAAAGCTTAATTAATAAATATCATTCATCCTGTTAAACTTCACCGTCCTTTCTCGTTCTATTGTCTTGCTAACCATTGATAAAATTTTCCCAACTGAATCTTCTTTCTCTTTAATCTCTAAAGTTAATCTATCCATTTCTGCACATTCTAAGATTTTCGTGATTATAATCTGGTCAGATGGTAGATTTTCGTGTTCTCGCCTATTTCTCTAGCCCTTTAGGACTTTAGTCTCAGCGCCCACCTTTGGACACTGAACCCTTATAAACTAACATTCAAGAACTTTAGACAGTTTATCTCTCTTGCCAATAGCCCCGGGTCTTTTCCATTCATAAAATGTTTTCAGTGAGAAAGGAAGAATGTGAATTAAGGCCAGAACCTCTAGGAAATCCTCCACCGAGGGGAAATATAACTCTCCCAGAATTGTTCCTTTGTGCCTGTGGTTTTCCTAGGTTGGCTGAAATTCCAGTTTGTTGAATAAAATGATTTTATTGCCCATTGTCTGCTAACATACACTGAAAAAACTATAGAAAGTACGCTTAATTGTTTTTCTCTCCTGTGTTTAGTTGAGTAGACTGCATAGTGCTGACCACACACACACAAAATAAGGCTTGAGTGGGAATAGTGATGAAAAAGCAAGAAACCACTAATTAAGATGTGCAGGTTTATTCAACCAAAGGCAAAATATAGTTAATTTTTGAGATGAATAATTCTGATATATTTCGGATCATTTTGCCTGCTTTCAAATCAAATAAAAAGAGCACTCTGATCCAAAATTATTTTTCTAGGAATCTTTATTTCAATTTAAGAATTTATTAAAGGATAAAGACTAGTTCTGTGACCATATTTGCTGCTTTTTGCCCATTATTTTCTTTCTATTCTGTGATGTATATTGGTTACCCAATTATTTATGCACAACATAAAGCCAGATATGGCTCAAAGGTTTTTCAAAGCTGTCACCACAACAAAGGAAAAGTCAATTAAAATGATCTTATTTAAGAATTGTGTTTTCAGAATAAATATCACTATGTTTTTATGAAACCTCACAGATTAGTCTATTTGTCTACAGTGGTGCCCATGATACCTGTTTAAGAATTATAGGTCTCAAAAGAGACTGGAATCCTTCAGAAATACATGTTAATTCAAAAAATAGCTTTAATTTTTATTTGCAAAGGTGGTGCTCAAATATTTGAATCTAATGTCTTGTTTTAACAGGAAATTTTAAAATAACACTTCTTTTAATATCAAGTAGCAACTTTTGTTGTATAAATTGACGAGGTTTTTTTAAGGCAGCAGTATGAAATAAGGGAATTACTCTGATAATAGAGTAATTCCATTTAAACCAAATAGTGGCAGATCATCAATTAGTTAAAATTATTGTATTGCATGTGCAATTTATTTGTAAACAAAAGTACACACAGAATGGTCACAACTGGCAATTTCTTGCCTAGTGGCATCCAATAATTTCATCTTCATATGACACTTGTTTACTACAAGATGCACAGAGGAACATAAATGTACATATATATATATCACATAAAGAACAAATTTGACAGATGGCATATGAAGTATCCTGTTTCATTTGGATTTGGATTTTTCTGAAGTTTCCTGTTCCATTTATTGCTCTCAAGTTAGGATTGTATATGCTACAGATAACTTATTTTTACTGAATTTGTTTCTCTTTGTTATCATACACCCACCACTTTGCTGATGTTCTACTTCACCTTTTCTTATACTGTATAATTTAGGACAACTTACCTAGGATCTCCCTTCATTTTATTCTTGTAAGAAACAAACCTATGTGATAGAGTCACACAGTAAACATCTTCATCAAATGGAGATTTAAATCTGTTCTACTATTCTTGATCTAATCTCTTATTAAAATAACTCTGTTAGTAAAGCAACTCTGACAACAAAAACAAGTAGCTTATGCACACACTATCCCTCTGAGATGGGCTGCTTACCATTTGTAGGTCTTCCCAATGGAGCCTTTCTCTTGGGGCCAGCATGCTGATGAGGCTAGATCTAAGAGATCTGGCAGGAAAGTAGCATTTTCCAACAAAAATCCAAACAAACGTTTCTATGCAAATATTCTGATTCATATGAAGGAAGACCAACACAATGGAAAGATGATGGGAGAAGAGAGGAAACTGGTTTGTGCCTTACCTATGTTCTCACTTCTTGGGGGCATTTTCAATTTGGTTGCTGCGGCTACTAGACAGGTTCTCATTGAGGAGACCCTGGCTCTTCATAAGGCCCAACATCTGCTTCATCTCCAAAGTCTACTGTAGATCCAACTTTTTCATCTATTCTTACAAAAGGAGGGATTGTCCTCTTGGTGGGGAAGTGCATGGGGATGGGAGTGTCTTGGTTCTAGCCTTCTAGCTTTCCTAGCAACTCCCTTATAGACAGTGACAGTTCCCAAAGAAGCAGAGAAGGAATAGGTGAAGAGAATAAGATAATTAGTTTTTCTCTTTGTTTTTGCACAGGACACGTGCCTTAATTTTGAGGCATAGCAAGAAGAACCTTGTTTGCATCATTTTTCCAAGCAACAGGCTGTCCTCACATCTTGAAGACAGGAAGAAAGCACCTCACTGGATATATGTGGACAATCCAAAGACTAGTTTCAAACACACTTTAGATTGTACATTATCATTTCTCAAACATGAACTTGCATATGAGATCCTTCCCTAAACTTCTTGTTTGTAAACTTTCCCCCTTTTTTTCATATCTTAAAGTTGGAAAAGGGGAAAATTGAGTAATTGCACTGTGTATTCTGACTGTAATGTTAAGAATACTATTACTAAGTACCTAAAACTGATTTACAAATAAGAGTATGTAATAAATTAACCAGACCTGCTGACCTCTCAATATTGTCACAAGGAAGAATGAACCTGTGCTAGCATGTATCAATCTTAAGAGATCAAAGAATCATTTTTCAGCCCAGATTAAAAGAAAAAGAGATGAAAAATTCCATTATGATGAACTCACTGTAAAACAAAAAGAGATCTTTGCCTCTTGTGGCTTTTATCTCTATAGGATCAGAATGATTAATGTTCTATTTTCTGATAAGCCTGACAAAATATCCTTGAAACATGAGTATAAAAACAGTAATTTTTAAAAAGGGAATAAAAAATACAGGGTGGGAGTGGAGATTCTTACATATCTGTGGTCATGTCTAACTAGCCAGCTTGATTTACTGGATAACGTGTCTAGTAAGTCTAGACCCCTCCTTCTTTATTATGAATACTCAAATATACATTTATCTAAATATCTAGTCTAATTTATCTATTTATTTATCTATAAATTTATCTATTTATTTATCTATAAATATCTACTCTAATGTACAGTAGATATTTTGTATTGGTAATCAATCAATCTGTTTATTACAGCCGTAATATATGTGCAGGTAAGAGTTGCTTTGCTGCTGGAAGAAAAATGAGAGGTAAGAACATAGTGCCCATAAAGGATAGATCAAACTACTGTCTGATCTCTCTGTATTGTAAAAATAAGTATCTAAAATGACTCCAGTCATGCAAAGGACTCAGGAATGAAGTAGGAATAGCTTGTAAGCAGCCTGAGTACCGCAAAGAAAGTAAAACATTCCTTTGGAAAACAGAGCACACACAAACTGTTTGATCTTATCTTATTATTCTGACTTTGTTTCTGGTCAAATCTCAAACAGAAAAGTGTTAACTTAAAAGAGTATAAAGCACACATTTAGTGTGCTCTCTGTGTTTTTGTTTGACACACCCTTTGTGCAGTTCAGGCAATAAAGCCTCCCCTGTATTTTATGTTTACTTGATCTATTCTGGTATGACAATCTTAAATATAGAATTCTTTCCAATTACCATGTTTCGACATGAATATTAGATACTAGCAACAGACTGCTGGAGCAAAGGAGAAATAAAGAAGGAAAGAATGCACACATCTATGCCGAAAACATTCTGCTCCAATATAATCAGAAAAAAAATATCAGACTAGATTTGTCCTTTGCCAGCTCACCATGTAAGCATTTTTTTTACAACACATTCATTTTAGTTATTTTAATGACAGAAAGATGATTCATGATTGTTCACACCACAGAGACCACAAATTTGAGGAGACAGCAGAAGCAGACAATCTTCAGAAGCAGACAAAATTCAGCCATGATTGTACTATCATTGAGGGTACCTTGTCTTTTTCTCAGATGAAATTTCTGTTAGTCACATTGCCTTCCAGTTTGTGTTTAATCAACCAGTATACATTACACAGTAGCAATCAAATCCCACAACAATCACCACTACCCAGAAAAAAGGAGAAAACATCTCCAAGCATCTGTAGAGCTTCCAATGTTTTAGTGTTTATGTAGACACAGCAAAAAATGTACTGAAAAGCCTAAAAAGACTGCTTGGTCACCATGACGCCAGATGTACAATACATTCCAAAGCCTGCCTGAAGTGTTAAGCAAAATGAGGTCTGACTTCAGGTTAAGTATCTTCCTAAACCAGGTGTGTTGGGTGGAGGAAACTGAGGGAACAGTACACAACAGTCAACTGGCATGATGTTTTTTGCAAACTGCTGGACCATCTGTACAAATGGATGTGGCCAATTACAAGGAGTGAATTTCAGAAATGCTAATAAATTGTGTTTCCCCCCCCAAAGGGCCAATAAGGGATAATCATTTATCCATAGCCTTGATGAGCCCAACAGAAAGGATACTCAGCAATTGGTCAAATATGAAGAAGCAAGGATGGCACTGATTGTTTGAAATATCTGGTACAAATTCTAATTTGCAAACATATAGATGTGCCTCCAACCTGAATATATCAGGAAGGATTTGGGAAAAAGTACTCTCCCCCCCCCAAAAAAGATCAGAAATCTTACTTGAATTTACTAAGCATTGCAAAGCTAGGATGTGAAAAAATTCTAGGCATGTTAGTGCATTTGGGGAGTTTGAAATTGCTATAAATTGGTGTTTGGAATCTTAGTGGAAAGAATATAGGATTTGGGAGCACATAGATGGACTGATAAAGGAATCTGGATAACAACATTAAGATTTAAGACATATTCATACTTTCATTGGCCCTGTTTTTGATTGGGTTTCTCCAATAAACAACCACAAATAGTGAAATTAATAGAGATATGATAAATACTGTACATGATTGGTGAAATGGTCAGGGAAATAGCTCAGTGGCAGAAAACATAATGTGAATGTTAAAGTTTCAAGTTCAATCTCAGGTATTCCCAGATTTTGGTAGAAAATCAAGACCAGCAACCATCAGTCACTATAGAAAATTCTAAGTAGAAAGACAAGTAGTTTGACTTGTATACAGTATATTCTATATTGCCCATTTGAAATATATGTACAATAGGGAATACAAAAGTTATTTCTGCACAGTAGTAATGATATTTGCCTATATTTTACATCTAAAATAGCCTAAGGAGCACAGATGAAATGTTCTGTCTTTGCAAAGATATAAACAACTGACATGGAGAGTCATTTTTCATCTTATAGCCAATGGCTTTGAGGAGTATTCCTAACTTTCTTCTTCTGTAGGATGACAGTGAAATTGATATAAACAGAGACAGAGTTTTGTAGATGTTGCTATTTTGGAACTTTGTTTGTTTGCTCCCTAGTCACTTTGTAGATGCATTTAATTTGATGTTTTGCATTCTGTGCAAGGTAGTGCATATTTTGCAGATACAATAACAGGTTATTTAAAAAGCAGACTGGGGATTTTAAAATGACACTAGTGGTTTCCACCACTTTAACTAAACTTCTGAATGTATTGTCTAAATCCAAGAAGGACTATTTTTAAAAAAATCTGAAACTTTTCAAGACAGCATATGTTGAGACTTTGAAAGAATGGATATTATCTTGTTTGAAAGGCAAAGATGTAGTTTTGCAAACTCTGAAAATGGATACTTATGGACAGGATCAGGTTTTTCAAATGTCCCGTGTTACTTTTATTTATTTTTGTTTAAAAAAGTTGTCACTAGAAAGTTTTCCCAATAAGCCAACAACCATCTATGTCACATTTTGTGAACCATATTTTTCTAGGGTACTGTGTGCTTTTAAATTAACTCAGAAAAGGTGTTTCAGTATGAGTCAGTTCATTAAAGTAACTATATCTTTTAGTTACTTGAATAAAAACCTGAAAAAAATGCAGCTGCTTAAAAGATCTGCTGCATTTGTATTGCCATGTATTCCTAAACATTCTTCCAAATTATTTCAAAAGCATGTACAATCCTATTTTTCCTTTATAATACTTTATTTGTACATTTCAAACTGATTTGAATGCAATTATTTTAAATAATGAGGTGATGTGTTACGGAAAGAGAAAGACAGTTATCCAGAAAAAGTTTTAAAAGTTCAAAAAAGAAATAACCAAGAAATAAATAGTGCTCTGCTCCCTTTTTTAAAGAAGGGGGAGACGGGATCACATAATGCTAATTCAATTTTGGATCTTTCTATTATACTGCAAGAATCATACAACTGGAATCCAAGACTTCTCATATAAACTGTTTTTTGTATCTTTAGAGTGTCTTCATACTGTATTTGCTGAAAGCATTATTTCTACATATCAATTGCAATGGGAAACACAGGAGACAATTTTGCCAGATGTTGTTTTAAGTGGTAGTACTCATTTACTGAAACATACCACAGAGACCCAAAGAACACAAAGTATTCTATTTTTATAACCTTGCTTCCCAATGGGAGAGGAAAATGTAAGAACATACCTGCCCATTTTTTTAAACTAACAAGAAAAAAACAGGTTCATCTCTGCTAACCCCGCCCAGACGTCAACCACAATGATGATAAAAAACATAGCCAAGAAAGCTAGACTAGATGTGCTTATATTTGCATTCTCAGATATCAAATTCCCCAATGCCCTGCAGCAAGTCTAGAGCCTATTTAAGCCTTTGTTATTCTGCTTCATTGGTAAATTCCATTCGGTACACATTGTACTGGCAAAAATGCAAGGAACTCTGATTTGGCATACGGGTTCTAACTTTGCAAATCTTAGTTAAATTAGAAAAGACCGGTGGTCTTGCAGTGGGATATGCATGAACTGCCACTGCTGGATAGAAGTATTCAGCTGGACAAAAGTATTCAACAATATTATATAGAATAACAGAATAAAGAAACAAATGCTTCCTGTCCCCTGCTCAGAACAAAAACAAAGCCTAAATTCTAGAATTCTAGAATCATAGGTTGAAAGGGACTTTGGAGGTCTTTGGTCCAGCCCTAATCTCTAATTCAGTTCTAATCACATCCTGTAACTGAGGTGGAACAGAAATATGGTATCCGGTCACTCATATTAGGGGCTTTGTAATCATATCACAGTAGCACAGGTGTTCAGGAAGTGCTAAGATGGTGCTCAGAACTTGATTTTGGACTGTACTTGTGTCTTCATGGCTTTCACAAGAAGTTGCTTGTGAAAAGGAGTGCCCATATGTCTAGAATAACATTGAAAGAGTTTTTCAACAGGCATGAAAAAAATACAGTTCTAAACATCTTTAAAATATATACTTTATTTATTTGGGGTGTCTTTGAATCAATATTGACTTAGACAAGTTTTTCAGAAGGCTTGCCATTACCTCCTTCCTAGGGCTGAGAGAGTATCCAGGCCAAGGTCACTAGCTGGCTTTGTGCCTGAGGTGGGAAGGCAACTCACATTTTCCCCTCATAGTTTTCTAGACTGATGCCTTAACTGTTACACCTGAGTGGCTCTGCACTATACCAAGCCACTGAAGAAATACATTTATAATGGAATAAAATCCTATTTGCCAATGGGACTTCAATTTAATATGTGTTTGTTAAATCCTTACCCACAATGTCTCCCTGTATGTTGCTGCTTTTAAATTATTTCCCTCCAGTCTACATTGGAGACAGAAATGATCTGGAGGGGGGCAGATTTATTTTTTTTAAAAAAGCTGAGAACATGGATGTAAAGTAAGGGAAGGATCAGCTTTGCTCCTCTCCATATATGCCTCTTTAATGTGAAGCTTTTACCCAGTATCTCATTTTATATGCTATCAGTTATCTTGGGGCTAGATGTTGAAAGTTGGAAAATAATGGAAATAACTACATCTGTTTTGTCCCTTACCTGGTCAGATTGCTTTGGATTCTCAAAGCATGTTTACTTCGAAGATATTCTTACATATCCCTGTTATAATTAAGACAGTCATTCAAGCTATTGAATGGGTTTGTACCTTTTTCTAAGTTTGGCATGTTTTATTGACCAAACCTCTATTGGCTGAGTTCACCCAACATATTAAGTCATAAGCCATGATTTACCAAGCACAATGCTTGGCTTGTCCAACATCCCCCCCCCCCAAAAAAAACCAAGCACATAATATTATGGGTTTAGCCACTCTATGGTTGTCTTATGTGAACCAGACTTCTGATTTTTGTCATCACCATTCTTCAGTGTTAACCCATTGCTCAAAACTGTTTTGATCAAAATATACATTGGCATTCATTTACCTTGCAATGACCAATTCTCTCCTGAATTCCAGAGAAAGACAAAGAGGCAGAGAAAGTAAAATGATCACAACAGGGTTTTTTTTGAAACATATACTAGATGGTGTAATTTCAGAGTGTCTCTTACTCAGTTTGTTAGATCAACCTTTTCAAACCTGATGCTCTCCAGCTTTGTTGGACTTTAGTCCCATAACTTCTAGATTAGATTCTTACATACCTCCATCTATGTTTATAGAGGACCAAGAATAGTGATCTACAGTACCTTTGACAGGTATTATATGAGGGCTGTCCTGTCGCAGCAAGGGAGCAGCAAGCTTTTCTCTATCTAACGGGGGAGAAAAGGGTATTTTGTAAACAAGAGTTAGTTTAAATCTCTGTTTCAAGAGATGTCTGTATGTGAGAATTCACATATGTATATTTGAGATCAACAGGATTTAAAGATCACCAATACCCCATGCTTGATCTCCCAGAAAAAAGGAAAACAAACAAAGCTGTGCCAGACTGATGACATAAGAAAGAACAACAATAGCCTCACATATCTAGCTAAGATATGGTTTGTTTCTGGCATAGCTAATTGGCAGCTATTGTGAAATGTTCAATCTGCAACATTAATGGAAGAGTTAATGATTTTCCAAGAGTGCTTTCTGCATTACTTTTGGGATAATGAACATCGGGGTACTTCAAAATAGAATACTCCTTGTGCTACCAATGAAATCATTCACCAGTTCCATCCAAAAGATTGGGTTTAGATTTATACCATTTATTTTCTTTCTTTTGTCCTCTCTAACCATGATCAATTATAAACAATGTTCTATAAGCAAATGGAGGGGAAAGATTAGTAAATGGAGGAAAAAGACTACATCAAGACCTTAAGCTGGGTTGTGTTAAAAGCAAAAATAGGATAATTTCAGTTGGGGGTTTGTATTTGATTTGGAATTCTAAAGAGTATTGTGAATTTTATTCTATTCCTTCTGAAAAACTCAGAGCAGAAAATGCATCAAGGCTGGAGTACCTTAGCTTCAGAAACCAGAACCTGGGAGAAAAAAAGAAAAAGAAGAGCAACTACCTGAAGGCCAAAGGTGACTTCATCAAGCAATTGGTCTGTTCTCAGTAAGTTAGCCTCTGGCCTTCAGTGTGATAGTGGACACTGTTCTGTGGCCAATACTGAGCCAAAATTTAGCTGCCAATCTAGCTGGCTCCAGAATATCAGTGGGAAAAGGGCTGGTCCCTTGCTTTCATTTCAGACACTATTTGTACGGCAATCTGACAATGTCAATACAGTGTTACTTTCAGCCTTACATTCCTGGCCTATCAGATACACTCTAACCAACATATTTCTACTTGCTGGCTAGAGATCATAGGGATACGGTACCTAGTCAGCACCTGAAGGGCATCAGATCGAGGAATGTAACTTTGTGGAATGGAGAAACCAGTTTCTGGCCTGGGGTGTTTATAGTCTTTCAGCAATTGAGAAATGCAAAGGCCAGTGATTGAAGCAGGCAAAAATCAAGGGTAATTGTGTTTACAACAAATTATCTGTTTAATCAAGTTACAATAAGTTTTGCAAAAGCAGTTTAAAAGGAAACAGCAACATTTAATGTGCATGGAAACTAGATTTTATGTTCTTTTTCCTCACCACTGGGAATCCGTAACCTCTAACATGCAATTATTCTAATGTGCAATGGATACAACATGAAAGAACCTTCACAACAATCCAGGACCCCAGGTAACCAATATATTTAAATGCACTTTTTTCAATAGTCAAGTCTGCACACAAAATCATTTAGATTCATTCCATCAAGTTATGTGGAAGGATAGCAGCATGAACCATACTCCTGACTATTTAATGGTTGCTTTAGCATGGTGTAAGATGAAAGGAATTATGAACTGTAACAGAAAGAAAGAAAGAAAGAAAGAAAGAAAGAAAGAAGGAAGGAAGGAAGGAAGGAAGGAAGGAAGGAAGGAAGGAAGGAAGGAAGGAAGGAAGGAAGGAAGGAAGGAAGGAAGGAAGGAAGGAAGGAAGGAAGGAAGGAAGAAGGAAGTTAGTTATTGGAGTCCTTAAAAAAGAAATCTTTAAATATTTCTGTAGTTAGCTAGCAAGAAGTAATAAATGGTTTTGAATCTATTTCTCTGGGCAGCCGTAATAATTGCATAATGTGTCTTTTGATGACAGATACCAGATTTAAACTATTGCTCAATTAACCATAGGTTATTGTCCTATGTACATACAGCCTCTAAGATGCCTAACCAAATGTATTGTCCCATTTAATCAAACATCTACTTTTAAGGTCCCATTTTTGCTTATTTGTTTTTTTCCCTTCCACATTACACCTAAATAGAATCCTGTTGCATCCCAATTTTCTTCAATTTTATCTTTCATTTTTTAAAAGCTAATTATTCTCTATTTTTACTTTCCCCCCCCCATTATCAGTACTGCCTGAACTTGCTCAAAACTAATTTTTTATTAAATATATAAGGCCATGCATCTCATGCAAGGTGACACTGGGAGGCATACAATAAAACCAATACAATAAAACAGTATATGCAAATCAATTAAAAGAAATATAAGTAAAAAACAAGGTGACAAAAAGGAATACATTAGAATATTAAACATGATGCAACCAACAAATAGATTCCTTGTTGGTAGAACTCCAGACTTGCTGGAAAAGCCATGTTTTAAGGGATTTGTGGACGGTCAGAGGGTCAGGCTGTTCTCACCTCAGGGGAGATGATGTTCCAAAAGATAGTTATAATTGGGGAGAGGTGGTTGCTCAGATAACTTGGCCCCATGCTATGTAGGGATTTAAAGGTCAAAACTAACACACTGAATTGGACCCAGGCAGAAACTGGTAACCAAGGCAGCTCACAGAACAGAGCATCCTTCCAGGAGCACACATAACTGCCCATGCTACTACATTTTGTACCAGTTGAAGCTTCCAGATACTCTTCAAAGGCAGACCCATCTACAACTATTACAATAATCCATTCAGGAGGTGACCATGAACAAGGCATGAGTGACATGAGCAGAGCTTTACAATCCAGGAATCATTGTGGCAAACTCACACATGACACAAAGTTGCACAAAGGCCCTTCTGACCAACCTTGAACAAGATTTGTGAGTCCAGCAAGAACCCTCAGATTGCCCACCAGGTCTGTTTGAGGCAATGCCATCCTATCTAGTAACAATAATGGTAAAGTCCCAGATGCAGAAGGCCCTAAAACCCAAAGCCACTCAGTCTTGCCAGAGTTCAGTTGAAGCCTAGTTCCCCAACCAGGCCCAGGCACCAAGACAGGACATCAACATCACCACTTAATTTACCAGGGACAGATAGACAGATAATTTGAATTTCATCACTGTATTAATGATATCTCACTCCATGGTGGCAGATGATCTCCCCTAGCAGTTTCATGTAGAAACATAAAAAACTGATGGCAGAAAAAGACCCAGAGGTCCATCAAATCTTCCCTGTGAATTTTTGGTTTTTTTGGTTTTGTTTTTTTTAAATTATTTTTTTTATTTTTAATTATTATTATTTATTTTATTATTATTTATTTATTGTCAGATGATAGACATGTGTTTATCCCAAGAATGTAGATTTAGACAGGAGTGGAAAAAGCACGGACCCCTGTGGCACCCCACAAAGTAGAGGGAGAAGGCAAGACTTCTCACTCCCGATTAACACCCCTTGGTATCAGGCCCGTAGGAAAGAAGAAAACCAGCCCAACACTCTGCTTCCACTCCCAATACTTGGACCCATTCTAGAACAGTGGTTCTCAACCTGTGGGTCGGGACCCCATTTGGGGTCGATCGACCATTTCACGGGGGTCGCCAAGCAAGGCTGTCCACCATTTTTTTTGTCCGCCATTTTTTTTGTCCGCCATTTTTTTTCCTTTTCCAGCAGGTGCCTTACCTCCCTTGGGCTGGGCCAGCTGGTGGTCGGCCTGCTCCGTCTCTGCCGCTTGCCAGCTACGCCTCGGCCGGCGCAGGGGGCGGAACCACGCATGCGTGGCGCTCCCGGGCAGGGAAAGTCCTCGACTTACGACCGGTTGGGTAGTCCTCGACTTACGACCAGTTTAGTCCTCGACTTACGACCGGTTTAGTCCTCGACTTACAACCGGTTGGGGTCGCGGCATTAAAAAGGTTGAGAACCACTGTTCTAGAAGGATATCATAGTTGGTACTATGGTATTGAAAGCTGCCGAGAGGTCAAGTCAAGTCGCACAACTCCCACCAGAGATTATCCAAAAGCACAACCAATGTTTCCATCTCAGGTTTGACCTGATACCTGACTGGAAAGAGTCCAAGATCTGCTAAAATTGCTGTGCAATCAACTTCTCCACAATCTCCCCTAAAAAAAGGCAGAAGTTGTCCAGTAAGGTGGGATCCAGCAATGGCCTCTTGAGAAGGGGGCAAACCAAGACTATTTTAAGGTGTGGAGGAACAACCTCCTCTCTCAAAGATGAATTCACCACCACTAGAACCACATATCACCTACCAGGCAGTGTTAACTAACCACGATGGGCATAGATTTAATGAGTAGGTGGCCAAGCTTGTGGTTGTAAGGACCCTGTCCACTTTCTCAGGCCCACCATACTCAAACTGTTCCCAGATAACATTGCAAAACTATGACATAGGCACCTTCACCAGATCCATCCCAAAGCTGGTGTCTAACTGGGAAGGAAACAGAAAATTACTCTCTTGCTGATTTCTACCCCATCCTAATTCCCATTCAGAAAGTTAGAGTTTTAGAAAGTATCAGCAGTAGTATATCTATTTAGTTTGTATTGGAACTGTGCCATCCTGATGCAAGATTGTATTGAGCTGAGGTTCATTTCACACACTGGTGCATACAAATTAGCTCTTCAATAGGCATTTTCCATATACCTTAAGGAACTGAAAGGTACAGTACAGACCAGAAGACTGGTAACAACAGCTGTAAGATGTTCTGTCATCCATTTCCCTAAGTATCTAAGCCCCAGGACTGGATCCACTCTGAAAGCCTCAAATGCTGAACAAGTTTTCCTAGTAACAGTACTCTTTCGTTCATCCAGGCTATTCCTCCGAAACACACCCAGTTTCCCAAATCTTTTAAAGCTAAGTTGGCAACCTGGGCTAACACATTTTGTTCCATGCTGGGGAACAAAGCTATGGGAGGGCTACAGCTGCTTGAGGTCAAATGTTAGCTGGCTGTACCAACACCCTAAACCTGACACTAGAGAAGCATTAGCCAATGTAATTTACTGTAAGTAGAAAGATATGTATACATTATTGCAAACTCTTCTAGTCTGTTCCTTGACATTTTGCATAACAAAAGAAGAATCAAGGGGCTTGGAGGAAGAGAGGGCCAACCAACACATCCTTTTAAAGAAACAGTCAGCTCTGACTAATGTGTAAAAACAAACTTTTAAGACCAAAGGGGGAGAANCCGCTTGCCAGCTACGCCTCGGCCGGCGCAGGGGGCGGAACCACGCATGCGCGGCGCTCCCGGGCAGGGAAAGTCCTCGACTTACGACCGGTTGGGTAGTCCTCGACTTACGACCAGTTTAGTCCTCGACTTACGACCGGTTTAGTCCTCGACTTACAACCGGTTGGGGTCGCGGCATTAAAAAGGTTGAGAACCACTGTTCTAGAAGGATATCATAGTTGGTACTATGGTATTGAAAGCTGCCGAGAGGTCAAGTCAAGTCGCACAACTCCCACCAGAGATTATCCAAAAGCACAACCAATGTTTCCATCTCAGGTTTGACCTGATACCTGACTGGAAAGAGTCCAAGATCTGCTAAAATTGCTGTGCAATCAACTTCTCCACAATCTCCCCTAAAAAAAGGCAAAAGTTGTCCAGTAAGGTGGGATCCAGCAATGGCCTCTTGAGAAGGGGGCAAACCAAGACTATTTTAAGGTGTGGAGGAACAACCTCCTCTCTCAAAGATGAATTCACCACCACTAGAACCACATATCACCTACCAGGCAGTGTTAACTAACCATGATGGGCATAGATTTAATGAGTAGGTGGCCAAGCTTGTGGTTGTAAGGACCCTGTCCACTTTCTCAGGCCCACCATACTCAAACTGTTCCCAGATAACATTGCAAAACTATGACATAGGCACCTTCACCAGATCCATCCCAAAGCTGGTGTCTAACTGGGAAGGAAGCAGAAAATTACTCTCTTGCTGATTTCTACCCCATCCTAATTCCCATTCAGAAAGTTAGAGTTTTAGAAAGTATCAGCAGTAGTATATCTATTTAGTTTGTATTGGAACTGTGCCATCCTGATGCAAGATTGTATTGAGCTGAGGTTCATTTCACACACTGGTGCATACAAATTAGCTCTTCAATAGGCATTTTCCATATACCTTAAGGAACTGAAAGAGACAAGGTACAGTACAGACCAGAAGACTGGTAACAACAGCTGTAAGATGTTCTGTCATCCATTTCCCTAAGCATCTAAGCCCCAGGACTGGATCCACTCTGAAAGCCTCAAATGCGGAACAAGTTTTCCTAGTAACAGTACTCTTTCGTTCATCCAGGCTATTCCTCCGAAACACACCCAGTTTCTCAAATCTTTTAAAGCTGAAGTTGGCAACCTGGGCTAACACATTTTGTTCCATGCTGGGGAACAAAGCTATGGGAGGGCTACAGCTGCTTGAGGTCAAATGTTAGCTGGCTGTACCAACACCCTAAACCTGACACTAGAGAAGCATAAGCCAATGTAATTTACTGTAAGTAGAAAGATATGTATACATTATTGCAAACTCTTCTAGTCTGTTCCTTGACATTTTGCATAACAAAAGAAGAATCAAGGGGCTTGGAGGAAGAGAGGGCCAACCAACACATCCTTTTAAAGAAACAGTCAGCTCTGACTAATGTGTAAAAACAAACTTTTAAGACCAAAGGGGGAGAATGTTAATATTACACACAACCTAGAGTAAACTAGCTTTTTTTAAAGCCAACTCTGGTGTGGGCCTCTTAAAAACAATCACCATGGAATGGAGAAAAGCAGCAGGCTTGCAAGGCTTTGGAGCCATACCCTTCCAGTTGACAGGAGATAGACTCAAAGATAAGAGTACACAGGGGAGATTGGAGACTGAGGTCCAGAACAGATTCTTGGCACAGAACTGAAAGAGAAGTCAGTGCCAAAGGACAGACCCCTGATGGGAGGGAAATGCCATCCCCTCTTTGGTGTTGTTTTCAAGCTCCCCCAAGATGCCCAGGGGAATGACATTTCCTGCTCTGGGGCACTCGCTCTTCCCTGGAGCAGCCTTGCTTTTGGGAAGTGGTACAGTGTAAATAGCTTAAGAATAAAAGCCACAAATAGAAAAGAGGTTTTGCAGAAAAGAATCGGCAAAAAGCCCTGGCCAAACAGACATAATGAGAAGCAACCAAAGAAGAGCTCAACCAAGATAAGTGTTCATCTTCAAGAGGAGGACAAACAGCTTCAATTTTTTTCTCTGAGTTGGGGAGGAGATCGAAGAGGAATAAGCACCGTGATTCTGCATTGTGACAGAAGAATTTAAATAACTTGCCTGTGGGTATTATTTTGTATTTGAGAACCTTGTCATGGAATGCTCTCTGTGTTTTTCACAGTTGGCTGAAACAGAGGAAAGGCAAAGATGTTTGAAAGCTAAAATCCAGGCGCATAGATGCCTAGTTTACTAATAAGGAGCGTGTCATTATATGCCATTTGTTTGTTTTACTCCTAGCAATCACATAGGTCAGTGGTGGTGAACCTACAGCACGTGTGCCAGAAGTGGCACTCAGAGCCCTCTCTGTGGGCACGCGCGCTGTTGCCCCAACCCCGCCTCCCCCCGCAGGCCCCTCCTCACCAGCAGCCCCCCCCCCAGAGGAGAGTAACCCCCGGAGGAGAGTCACCCCGGGCACAGCCTGCATGGAGCAACACAGCCAAGGACATGGCAGCCAGGCAGCAGGGACAAGACTCCGCCCTCATGCCCCGTCATGTACAGATGATGCTGCGGGGTGCCGGCAGAGGGTGTGGCAGCCATGGCACTGCTGGGCCACCTAGGCGATCTTTGGTGGGGTGTGGGCAGGTGGGGCAGGGCAGTTTTGGGGCACTCAGTCTCTAAAAGGTTTGCCATCACTGACATAGGTAGTCTCCCTGAGGATGTGTCTCTAGCCTGGTCTTTCAACATTGCATCCATTGCCACTGTGTCCAAGTCTATCCACCCTGCAGAGAGTATGTGCCCATACATTTTACCTGATCTTGATCATAAGGATTCTAATCTTTAATGCAATATCACATGTGTTTACTTAGAAACTAATTCTACTGTGGCATAAGGGCCACATTCTCAGGTAATTCTCTCATTCCACTGTTCTCCTCCAGAACTCCAGCACATACAACAAATTTAGTGAGCATTTCAAAATCTTATTCCCATTTGTGCTTGCCAACCATTTCTCTGAAATCTGCAAATAGAGGACAGACAGATTATAACATCTTTTATTTGTCTAAAATAAAGAGGATTCTCTGCACGTTTGTCAGAAAGTGATAAAAAAAAAACACTTGCCATGCTATAGGTGGTTATTCAAATTGGATTCTGTCACAAATAAAGTTGTATTCTACCTTACACCAAAAAGTGTGATCTATATTTCTAGTTAGTGTCTCTGCCCTCAAATATTTTCCCTGAGCTGTACTGATTATTGTCAAGCCTACAACTCTACTTATATCCAAGCTCTGGGGCAGTTCAATAATAAATTTTGTTTGTTTGGGGGAAGGGATGTATTAGCATTCTAGATTTAATTAACTTTGAATTAGCTGTGTAGCTTGAAGCTCAGTGTTTTCTTTAGATAGATAGGAGGGTACTGGTCTTTAGGGTTTCAAGAGCAACAATGCAGCAATATGGGCACTATTTGCTGAGAGCTGGAAAACCCAGCAGCTCCCAAGACACAAAAGCTCCTTCCACTACAGTGATACAGGAACTGAAAGAACTTGGATGTAATACCAGGAAATCCTGCTCTAGCTGATGCTTCCTCGGGGCATCTAAATGAAGAGCTCCACCCAATTCTAGGATTTAGTTCATTTCAGGGTTTTATTTATCTTAAGAATGCTATTGCCAAGTTGATAGCTTAAACATCACTTAGTCCAGTGGTTCTCAACCATTTTAATGCCGCGACCCCAACCGGTCGTAAGTCGAGGACTAAACCGGTCATAAGTCGAGGACTAAACCGGTCGTAAGTCGAGGACTAAACCGGTCGTAAGTCGAGGACTTTCCATGCCCGGGAGCGCCACGCATGCGTGGTTCCACCCCCTGCGCCGGCTGAGGCGTAGCTGACAAGCGGCAGAGACGGAGCAGGCCGACCACCAGCTGGCCCAGCCCAAGGGAGGTAAGGCACCCGCCGGAAAAGGGGGGAAAAATGGCGGACAAAAAAAATGGCGGACAAAAAAAATGGTGGACAGCCTTGCTTGGCGACCCCCATGAAATGGTCGATCGACCCCAAATGGGGTCCCAACCCACAGGTTGAGAACCACTGACTTAGTCCCTGTGAAGTAGAAGCTTCAAGCTAAGTTTTGATATGCTGGGCCTAGCTAATTTGCAGTGACTGTAATCCTCTATTCAATTACCTGGGAGCAAGTCTCCTTGAGCCCTTATTTCTAACTATGTCCTTATTTCTCAGGAGACATGGTTAATGTTGTAGGATCAGGATCATCTTCTCCACATTTTAATATTTACAACTGCTTTGATTCAGCATGCTAAACCACAGGCATGTTGAAGTTTGGGTATTTCCAGCCCTGAAGCAATGATAAGTTGGACTTTAGGCAGCAGTTTTCTTAGAATTCCACCCCTATAAGAAAGAGTTTATTATCAAAAGCAGTGAAAACATTGGTGAAAAGTTGATAAGAGTTTAAAGAGGAATTAAAGCCCCAGGAATGTGGAAAGGCTGTTTTGCATTTGTATATTATGTTACAAAAACCAGATCCTTCTAGTGGCAACAGTGGCTGCTATTAAAACAAGGCCAACAAATGCAAGATAGCAGAAAGAAAGAGGTTAATAGAACAAAAATCTCTTGTTGTTGCAATAGTTTGTGGACTCTACATCTTGGATATTATTCTACTAAAAAGCCATGATTTTCTATCATCCAATCTTGAGCATTCGATTAAACAATACAAAGAGTAAAATTTTAGTCCTGTTAGTAATAGTAGATTATTTGTTGGTAAGGAAAAGCATTCAAATGCTCTGTTGGACAGAGTAAAGCATTGTCCTGCCCCTAATCTCCAAAGGAGGAATCTTTTTTTGTTGTTATTGTTAAAAAAATTATCCTGCATTCCAACTAAACTAAGCTCCCCAGAGCAATATCCAACCCAACCAATTTTTAAAAATGATGTGGATTTTTATAAGCACTTCTTGCTTCATAAAACAAAAATACAAAAACAAATAAATGGGACCATCAACAATCAGAATCCCACTGTCAGATTTTAAGCAGTATAAGACTGTTTCTCTGTGGGCTTATGTGTATAGGGTAAAGCAATTAAACTTCCATATATAAAGTGACAGATTTTATCATCCGCCTTCAAACAGGAAATGAAAGCCCTTTTAGGCGGGGCTTTAGACATTTCCTATACCAGGCATCAAAAACTGTAGATTCCTGCAAACAGAGCTTCTCCAGGACATCCCTTGGCATCGTGCTGGCCAAGATAGATCATGGAGCAAAGATGACATAAACATCCTGTATGAATGTAATGTTTTCCTCATCCTGGTTCCTTCAGTTGTAATGGGCTGATGATATCCCAGTTACTATGGCCAAATGCAATGGAGGCAGGGCAACAGCTATTTCCAAACTAAAGATCCATAAATAGATTTGCTTCAAAGAGGTACAGACTCCATTTAACTTTCTGACTTGGTAAGGTTTGACTAAAGTTTTCTTGAAACCCTGATTCTGGTGCTCTTAATTTTACATAAAGATATTTTTCTGAAGTCTATCTAGCCTTACAGGATAATTTTGAAACTGTTATCTTCAAATAAAATCTCTGTGTTTTCTTTTTCAAATGCCCTGATACTCTTCACTAGGCTGCATAGTTATATAAACATGAGTCCTATGTCCCCATGCAGACCAATCACGTGGGGATGACAAGTCCCTCACAGGCCTTTTGTCAGAGCAATTTGGAATATGGATGCGGCTTGTGCTATGGTTTTCCTTGGCAATGCTGTGTCATTGTCTTTCATAAAATGATCCATTAAGTGTGTTTCTCTACTTTGGCAGCTTTAGGATGTATGGACTCCACCTCCCAGAATTCTCAACTAGCTGGGGAATTCCGAGAGTTGAATTCCACATATGTTAAAGCTACCAAATACCATATTAGAGAGGCACTCAGCCTGGAAACCTGCCTGCCCATAACAACTGTGTGGTAACTAGATACTGTTCTTAGTCTCACAGACAGTGGTAGAGGGCCCGAAGTAAAGAAGCATCCAAATTTACCAGTTGCATTGTGTTATGTAGTTCTAATACAGGATGGGAAGCAGTTTTAGTCTGTTTCCTGGCCAGGCCTGTCATATCCGCCCCTTGCCAAGCACTGCTGACAAGTCAGGTGCAACATGAACACCAGCGCTTGTTAAGGCACTTGCTATCAGTACAGCCTTTCCCTTGTGAGGAAGGTTATTGCCTTTTAGCAGCAGCACTGATGAATGGCATTGGATTTGTGAATAAAGTTTGAGGAATGTTTTCCAGGTGGAAATCTAGAAGCTTTGATCGTGTTTAGTTATTTTTGTGACACAGACCATCATACATTGCCTCCTATCTCAGTTTTTCTTTCTATAGTGTGAGCAGGCAAGCAGACAAAGGCAAAGTTGGATGAACCATCAGAGCTGTTACTGAATCATTCATGATGCATCTAATGATATGAGTTCCCACATCACAAAAATATATTTATGTATTTATATTGTGCATTTCATTCCAAGGAAATCAGCATGAGACATGTAATGTTTGTCTCCCACTCTCCCCAAAATTATTCCAAGAGCAATCAGTGATATAGGTTAGGCGGAGATATTAATTACCTGGCTCAAAATCACCCAGTGAGCTTCAGGGATAGGTGGGCAATTTATTTCTGGATCTCTCTAACAGTTTCATGAGCTCAATCAAGTTTGCAAAATGAAACTGGTTATTAGGTGGAAATCACACTGTCAGCACAATTTGCAACAGTAACTTTCTTCTCGCCCACCCATTTGGACAAAAACACTCATGTTCTATTCCCCAGTTATAAGGTGAAAGCAAAATACTTTTGAGATCCAGGCCTGTACACTTCAAACATGATATGGAAGAAATGTTTCAGATATCATGCAAAACAGCACCTCTCTGCGACTCATTAAAGCAGTCTTTCTTTGTTCAGGCATCCACACAAGCCTGACAAATGAGAAGGCTGCTTTAAGGGGATAGCCCTAAAAGCAGACACAACTTTCTTCAGACGAATGAAGAAGTTTAAAAATAGATGGAATCATTTAGCAGACAGAATAGGGGTGCTGTGTTCACGTATGTACAAGGTCTAAAGCAATTCTCCAAATCATATTTGAAAAAATGCAACAGTTCAAATAACTATTATCAGCATCTGTGAGGACCACAGAAAACCATGATGATATCAAAATGACAATGCATGCAAAGGATGTCATTGTGCAAATTCTGGCCTTATGGATTGGCAGTCTGACATCTGACAAAGGGATGGCTGTCGTGGTATTTACATCCTGATAGTTGTGCACATTTCATTATTTGCTGCCCGTGCTTTCTCCTGCAGACATCCATAGTAATAGTATTTATTTCATGAAGACATTCAAGTCCTAATTTACAATGCTATAATTATATGTAAGCATGATTACAATGTTCATCAGTGCTGTATCAGCAACAGCTAAACAAGAAATTCTGCCTGTCATCTATTCCAGCTGGGCAGTTAGACTACATATTCCTTCTGAAAATTGTCATTCCAAGTTACAGATGTTCTGATAATGAAATAAGGCCCTCTATTGTGTTACCAAATCCTGGGGTTATCAGCAAATAGAAAGAAGGATCCAAAGGATACTTTGATTTTTTTTATTTGATTGATTTTGCTGACATCAGCAGCATCTATAGATAAAGAGACAAGTACTGAAAGCATAAGCAGGGCTTGCCTACTTGACAATGAAATAAGTGCTACCCAGTAATCAAAAAGCTATGCTATTCTTGGCTAAAAGCTCTCCCACATGTGAAACTTTGGATCTTCAGTAGTGTTTGGATTTATTTCCACAATGTTGTTCTTATTTGGCACAGCTGATAATAAAGGAAACATTTTCTTACTCATATATCTAGTATAGGTAGTCCCCAACTTACAATCTTTCATTTAGGGATCATTCGAGATTCCAACAGCACTGAAAAAAGTGACTTGTGACTGTTTTTCACACTTACAACCATTGCAACATCATCGTGGTCACATGATCAAAATTAACAGGCCTGGTAACTGGCATGTATTTATGAGGGTTGCAGTGTTCCAAGGTCATGTGATCACCTTTTACAACCTTCTAACAAGAAAAGTCAATTGGGAAGCTAGAGTCACTTAACCGTGTTACTGACTTAACAACTGCAATGATTCACTTAACAACTGTAGCAAGAAATGTATAATGGAGCAAAATTCACTTAACAACTGTCTTGCTTAGCAGTGGAAATTTTGGGCTCAATTATGGTTGTAAGTCAAGGCCTACCTATATAACCCACAATTACTTTAAGTTATATTACACATAAATATGACTTGAGTAGCATTACAAACTACCCTCCATTAATCCATCCCTGGAAAAACATGGGGAAAAGAATAAAGGAAGTAGAAAAGGTTGGATTTATGGAATTTGCATGGTAGAAATGTAAGTGTACATCATATAAATATACCCATGAATATATAAATAGCATTAGAAGCAAAAGTTAAATGGCAATATTTGCAGTTTCTTGGAGGTTTGTCATATCACCTTTAGAAAAAAAAGAAAGACCTCTGTGTGGTGTCATGAAATCTACATGGTAAAATAGTGCAAGGACAGCTTTTCTGAGCTGATGTGAATAAACATTTAGACGACTTCAATTTTCATTTAACACTTCCCTTTTCTTCCCTAGTACTCATGTTCACATCTCAGTACAAATTTTCAAAGCCATATAGAGAAAAACAAATATGGGAGAAATGGCTTTACATCCTTCTAATTTGGGGGTGGGGGTGGGAAGAGGGAATATGTTGTAAAGAGTTGTCATTGCAATGAGTTTTTGACTAGAGCAGTGGGCTAATATCTAGAGGAAAACATTGCAACAATGTGGGGGAGAGCTCAGTAACTCAGTAACAGCTGAGGGGTGATCTTATCCCTTCCCTTCCCATTTCATAACACACACCCTTACATTTGGCTGCATTTTACAAAAGGGTGGAATTCCCATAGTGGATTTTAGGCAACTAATCAAGAATGATTCAGGATTCCTCCCACCCAATCCAGTGTCACCCTTCTTCTGGGGCTGTACAGCTCCATATGTGTATAATAGTCCAAAATGTTAAACCCAAGCAAGTAATTATAAGGTTCCTTACATGACATCACTCAGCTCCTGATAAAACAAAAATGAATATGCAACTGGAGGAAAATTAATATGTGATAAATTAAAGGTATACTGTACTTCAGTTAAAATATCAAGACTTTGTCAGAATGACCGCACAATAGACAGTAATATATCTTCCTTCAGAATCAGTTGCTCAATTCTTGACCATGGTAGTTTTCTCCTGCATATGTGTAAAGTCAGAGGAGGTATGCTTTTAAAATATACTGCAAAGTTAATCATGGTTTGGGGAAAGATTAAATCAAGAAAATGGCTAAACAGAATTTTTTTTCCTTTTGCAGCTGTGTAACTGCTCCAGACTTATACAACTACTGTTAGTAAATACAAAGACATTTGCTTCTGACTCTCTTACACAGAATCTGGATATTAGTCCCCACAGCTTTGTAATTAACTTGCAGTTGTCTATACAGTGCAGCATTTTAAAATAGTATTGTTCAGAGGCTTTCTCGTTCTACACTCTTCTTAATTGGAACTTAAAACATGCCACATAAGGGATGAATCACAAGGAGCACACATCGAAATATACAATTCACATTATGCTATCAAAAGGTTTTAGACAGACTCTGGCCTCTTAAAAAATGCTTGAAGCTTATACTTCAGCCATCCAAAACAGAAGCAGATAAGTCTGTTTTGACCAGTATATCCGGAAAGGAATCACAAACAAAACAGTGCTGTACATCCAGAGGCATCCACAGGATCCAGCACTTCCATTGCAATGTTACATTGCAAGCTCCATCCCATTTTATAAGTTTGTGTGATCACAGGATACAAATACAAAACAGGCAGGGATTGTAGCATTACCTTTCAACACCACTTTCATCAATCTGATGAAAACAGCAAGAGCTTGTAGAGGTCGTCATCTAGAACGGCATTTCTCAACTTTTTTTTTCACCTGTGGCCCCCTTCCAATTTTGTTTTTCTCCTGTGGCTCCCCCTGTCTAGGTCCCATTCTTGGGTATAAACATGGGGCAGTGACTGGTGCATTTTCTGGCATCAACATGTTAATACTAGTAATATAATACAATTTGATTTTGTGCTGTGGCCCTGTTACATGTTTTTCATCTATGGCCCCTTTGAAACATCCTAGGGCCCCAGTTGGGAACAGCTGATCCAGAAGGGGAAGGAGATGTATCTAATATAGAATTCTGCTTCCCATCAGGAAACCAGCTGCCCCTGCAGATTCACAAGCAAGAGATGAAGGCAATAGCTTCCCCTCACTGCAATTCTCTCTGTGGATTCTTTTCTCCGAGAACAAAAATAGTTCTCAATTTACAACCACAATCAAGCCCAAAATTTCATTTGCTAAGCAAGACAGTTGTTAAGTGACTTTTGCCTCATTTAACCTTTCTTGCCACAGTTGTCAAGTGAATCACTGCAGTTGTTAACAGATTAAGTTAATTTGGTTAAGTGAATCTGGCTTCCCCATTGACTTTGCTTGTCAGAAAGTTGCAAAAGCTGATCACATAACCCCAGGACAGTGCAACAACCATCATAAACAAATGCCAGTTACCAAGTGTTCAAATTTTGATCACATGACTATGAGGATGTTGCAACAATCATAAGTGTAAAAAACAGTCATAAGTCACTTTTTTTTAAGTGCCACTGTACCTCTAAAGAGTCACTAAATAAATGTTTGTAAGTCAAGGACTACCTGTATCTGCAGCTTAGACAAAAGGAAGGACCTTAACATCGGCATTTTCCTGTTTTGTCTGGAAGCATTCCAACTTTCTTTGTGCATAGAGAAACAAAGATGTTGTCCTCTTCTTCCCCACTATTTGTACATACTAAAGGACTCAAGAGCGGGACAAGTTCAGTGGGGAGTAGAAATATAGTAAGTTATTAACATGCCAACCAGCCAGCATAACTATGGCCCCTTTTTCTTCGAACATAACTCATTATTTGATCAGAAACCTTTTTATAATGAAGCAAGATTATGGAATTTTTCCAAGAGCAAGGAAAATGTATTTAGGAACAACAGGACAGTCAGACAAAGGGCACCACCATTTTACACAGACACAGTAACTTGTTTTCACAGAGTTTAGTTAAAAGACAATTAAGTTGCTAGAATAGTTGTACTTTGCAGAGGTCTTTCAAATTATTCTATCAGTTCTGCTTTGGGCTCAGCTCATTCAGCCACTGTAACACTGAAGTACTTCCATGAAGAAGAGATAACTAATTAATTGCATTTATATGCAATTTACAATCAGATTCCCAGTTTCTGTTCTGCTGGGAGGGGGTCATTTGAAACTGAGGGAGATCATGACAAAAATCCACTTACATAGTTTTAACCAACCATGACCTTTGCTCCAGTCTAATAGTTATGCAAATATTTCCTTTCCCTATCACAGTCTATATATGCTAGTAGTCAAATATCTTACCTGCATTCAGACATAGAAAAGAAATGCACTTATCATGGAAATAAAGTTAGATCAGATGAGATAGCAGTTCAATCTAAGAATCAATACAACCATTGCTAAATGGTTTCAATCTCTCCACAGACAACATGTCTGGACTTTATGACTCTAATACTTTCAAGCAAGGCTTTTATAGTGCAATCACTCCAATACTGCCTTTCATTTGTAACCGTTGTGTGTTTTCTCCCATTTCTTGTATTTTCTTGTACAACTGTAAATTATTAAGACTAAAACACAGGATAGCTATAATATATCTTGGCAGCAGCATCTAATTGAAAATACCTCAGGAAAGCTAGATCATAGACAATATAACGACCAGATTTGGGCTAATGTCACACTTAACCTATATTTTTATACCCACAACAACCATTAATTGGGCATTTAATTATATAGCCAGGGGAATCATGAATCTGTAGGGGTGCATCAAGTCTATTCTTCTACACACTTTGGAAAGAATTCAACCCATTCTATTTACATATTATCCTCTGTTTCTCTCACATGGCTTTCATCAAAGGAAGATAGGTAGGTAGGTTTTGGAAGGATATCAAGATTTTACATTATCCACCTATTCAGAGCAGTCCAGATGCCAATAGCAATTTATTATAAATCTTGTTCCTTTTAAGTATGTGAGCCATTGAACTTACCACAGAATAAAAGCCAAATCAGTCTAAAATGCTGGCATTTCTGTAGTGTTTAAATAAAGCTAGGTCTACAAACAGTGGCTCTTCAACAGGAGGTTGCCATAGTAATAAAAAGTCCTGCAGAGAAGATTAGAGACTACTAGGTTGAGATGCCCTATTTTTGATATGCCCTTTCAGTAGCTCACCCAGGATTTCTGTTTCTTACTTCTCTGCAATACTTGTTTTAGAGATTTGGGCTTGAATGTCCATACACTACTTCTACAAGGGAAAGGAGGAAAGAGAAGGCAAGAGGAACACATATAAATTGGTTCTAACCTTTTTTTTGAAGGTGTGACTGTGTTAAAGAGCTGTTGGAACCACCAGCCTAAAGAAAAGTTCACAGTAATGCTACTTTAGGTGCTGCAAGTTGCAAAAAAAACCAACCAAAAAACGGGTGTCTCCAAAGAAAGTACAAATATTGCTACCTCCTAACTCTAAATAACATACTCAGTGATATTTTAGATAAACAATCACCAAGCTTTGGCTACCTTCTCCCATTTTGCAACCTGTTCAGAGGACTGGAGAATGAGTTTGTGATTATAAATGTATAAAAATGGATTAAAAAGAAGACCCTGATTTATCCTGCCTTGAAAAGAAATCAACAGCTCTGGGAAGGTCTATTGTAACTTTGAATACTTGCTAAATGACTGATCAGAAGTTGAGAACTACCTGTATTAATTAATTAATTAATTAATTAATTAATTAATTAATTTATTTATTTTTACAATCAAGTGCTTAATAGACAATGTGATGACTGAGTCCATTTGTATTTCCGTGATACATATAAGCTTTTTCAAACAAAATCCAATATTACACCATCCAATGCATCCTCTCTTCTTCCAGTAATAGACATTATTACCATTTATTTGATGCAGTGCAGTGTTTTAAGGTTTTGCATGGGAACTGGATAATGCAGGTTCAACCTGCCCTCAAATACAAAAGCTGCTAAAAATCAAGAGTCTGGCAGCACCTTTCTGACTAACAATTTTTTATTAAAAGGCATAATCAAGTGAAGTGGGCTGATTTCTGTCACTATAGACTAACATGTCTCTCCTATGAAGTGTGCTAAGTTACTTTGGTCAAGTCATTATTTCCTAGTCTAATTTACAGGGTTAAAAAGAAGGAAGACATGTCACATATGTTGCCTAGAGCTTTAATAGAAAAGGATAGTTGTAATCATAACACAATGTATTATATTGATATTAAAAACAATAATGTGTAATCCAGTCTATATATAAACAGTTTGTGCCAGTAACCAAGGTATACACTTGGTCACTTGCAGATCTATTTCATTATATTTCAGAACTTATTTTCAGTTAAGAAGTTTCTCTACCGAGATCAAGTTGGTAAGTAAAACATTTGTAAGAGTTATATTATCTGTTCTTATTACTAGGCAACAGAACTGTTTTCTATTTCAGAAGGGTTGCAAAAATGGGGCAGAAAAACTGAATTCCAACTATGTTATTCTGAGCATCTGGATGGCAAGCCTTGAGTTTAGGGCGAGGAAAGTCTTTTCAGAGAGTGATGGACTTTAAACCATCAGCCCCAACCAAGCAAGGGCTATGAAGAGAGATAATGGAAATAATAATCCAACCTCTGAAAGACACTGGAACTTCACTCTTACCTTAATAATGAATGTGTAACAGGACAAGGGCCTGAATATAGTCAGATAGCAGCTTCAAGGTAGGAAACAGGGACAGAGTCATCACCATTTCCATGTTCTACAAAGGAAGTGTGCCATTATAGACCTTTTTTCTTTGTAAGAAAAGGGAGCAAGGCTGACTTTTCCAGGATTGCAGTATTATTCCACTCTGATTTCAACCCCACCAAACCAAAGATCATATTAGTACCACCCATGGTAAGTAAGATCATATTAGTACCACCCATGTAAGCAGGAAAGAGGAAATTTATTTTCCTATTTCTTGGTGCCAGTGCCCTGCAGACAGCTGCTACAGTACTATATTATTATATTATTTTCTACTGAAACTCCTCTTCAGTCAAAAAGTTTTCATTTTTTTAGCAGAAGCCAATGGTGGTCAAGTGCAGAAGAGGGTTTATTTATAGTCACATATCATAGCAAGGATCCCATCAAGGCTGTCCTCACAGCTGCTCAGACTATTGTTGGAATGTGCACCCTGTATATAGAGGAGATATACATAGCATTTCCAGATATGAACAGTTAAGATTCCATTGAATGCCAGTTTCCAGAGAGAGAGAGAGTAATCTGCTACAAAGACTAATAAAAAAATCATGCTGACATCTGTTAATCAGCTCACCAAGACAAGAATGTCTATATCACACCCAACAACTGTTCTATGGATGGTCACTCTTAATAAAGTAATTGTTACTACCTCTGTATCCTTCCCATGATTTTTTTCCCCTAAAGTTCTCTCCTATGGCGTATGAGCATCCATCCATCCATTCTCTTATTTCAGAATAATGCTTTGTGAAGCTTATGAGAGGGATGTAGCCTGCAAAAACACATATCAGAATTAATTTCCTAATCTAAGCAGTTCCAAGATCTGGTTCTGCCTCATGAATGAGATGAAAAGAAGGGCAAAATGGCTATAACATGACTCTTTTGCAATCTCTCTCCAAATGAGAGATAAAAAGAAAGTTGTCAGGATTGATAATGCATGAAAAGTCATTGTCACTGAAATATTGCAATAAAAAGTGTAACCCCTCCCCAAATAAACTTAAAAATAAAGGTACAATATCTTTTTATCTTAGTCCAGTAACTGAATTGCAAAAGTCCACCTCCTCAAACTATGGACACATCATCTCAACCACTATTTCCCAGTTTGGGACCTTTCAGTTGTTAGATCTAACTTTTAGACCAGGCATGTCCCACACGTGGCCTGTATCCGGCCCTTGCAGGCCGCACCCACCCTGGCCTCACAAGAGCAAACCAAGCTCGATACCTCACGATACGGCCTGCAATGCAATCGGGCTTGACACCCTTGTTCTAGACCAGTGATGGCGAACCTTTTAGAGACCGAGTGCCCCAAAACTGGCCCCGCCCCCGCTCCGCCCACCCATCCCCCATTCCACCTGCCCGCAGGGCCACTCACCGCCTCCAGAGCCCGCCGCAGATCGCCCAGGCAGCCCAGCAGCGCTATGGCAGTCACGCCCTCTGCCCGTGCCCTGCAGCATCAACTGTGCACGATGGGGTGTGAGGGCAGAGTCTTGTCTATGCTGCCTGGCTGCCATGTCCTTGGCTGCGCTGCTCCGCGTGGGCCACGCTCAGGGGCAACTCTCCTTCAGGGGGGCTGCTGGAGAGGAGGGGGCGTGGGGGGGCATGGCTGGGGCAATGGCACGTGTGCCCACAGAGAGGGCTCCGAGTGCTGCCTCTGGCACCCGTGCCATAGGTTCGCCACCCCTGTTCTAGACCATTCTGGCTGAGAATTATGGGGATTGAAGTTTATTTATTTATTTATTTATTTATTTNAATCCTCCCTAGGTCAGGTCCGCTTGCTGGAAGAGCCATGTCTTGAGGGCGCGACGGAAAGCAAGGAGATCCGGAATCATCCGGATCTCGGGGGGTAGTTCGTTCCAGAGGGTAGGGGCACCCACAGAGAAGGCCCTCCCCCTGGGGGTCGCCAGCCGACATTGCTTGGCCGACGGCACCCTGAGGAGGCCCACTCTGTTCAAAACATCAGGAGGTTTCCATCTTGGGGAAATGTAATCTTAAAATATTGTGGGGTCTTTAGAGCTTTCTGAGCTTAGTTGTTTCATTACCCAACTAGGCAACATTATCCAACTAGGAGAAAATGGGGTTTATCACAAACCAAGCCAGTGTATTAAAACAAACCCCACTCCCTGCAGCTCTGAAGAGGTTTCTTAGTTGGATTATGAAACATCTGCAAGTAAACGACCAAGCTCAGAGGGCACCAAAAGTTCAATTCTGAGCTACAAATATTCTCTTCTTTTGGTAGTCTTAAAATATGCAAAGCAATTGAAGGATCTTCTGGTTGCACAATTAGTTATGAGTGTGCCTAAGAATGCTTGAATTGACCTTCTCCCCCCTCCTTTTTTTTTGCTTTATTCTTCTATGTCTGAAGTGAAATCATGAGGTGAGACATTTCTTTCTTTATTTGTATCCCACCTTTATTTTTACAAATAACTCAAAGTGGCAAACATATCCAACAAGACACCCTTCTCCTATTTTCCCTACAACAAACCTATTAAATGAGTTGGCTAAGAGTGACTGGCCCAAGATCACCCAACTGGCTTTCATGCATAAGGAAGGACTAGAACTCACGATTTCTGGCTAATCACTAGACCAGTGGTTCTCAACCTGTGGGTCGGGACCCCATTTGGGGTCGATCGACCATTTCACGGGGGTCGGCAAGCAAGGCTGTCCGCCATTTTTTTTGTCCGCCATTTTTTTTGTTCGCCATTTTTTCCCCTTTTCCGGCGGGTGCCTTACTTCCCTTGGGCTGGGCCAGCTGGTGGTCGGCCTGCTCCGTCTCTGCCGCTTGCCAGCTATGCCTCGGCCAGTGCAGGGGGCGGAACCACGCATGCGCAGCGCTCCCGGGCAGGGAAAGTCCTCGACTTACGATCGGTTGGGTAGTCCTCGACTTACGACCGGTTCAGTCCTCGACTTACGACCGGTTTAGTCCTCGACTTACGACTGGTTGGGGTCGCGGCATTAAAAAGGTTGAGAACCACTGCACTAGACCAAAGATGGCCACAAGATGCAGGTTCTTATAACCAAACCATGACAGCTAATGGATACTTACATAATGATACATGAACCCAGCACACACAGCTCTTAAAAAAACCTTTCAAAATTAAGAGCAGACCTCTGGTGTAAACTTCCCCAGCAGGGGTCTTGCCTCCAGGTGTGTTTGGATTACAGCTCTCAAAATTCTAGGTAGCAGAGCCAACATTGTCTGGAAATTCTGGCAGATGGGACTCCTTAACACATCTGGGAGACACCAAATTGGAGACAGGCTGCCCAGAAGTCAATGGGAACTAAGTTGAGTCCAGGCTGGGTTTTATATGTCTCTGTGTAGCTGGCACCAGCATTTTCAACAGCTACCCCAAAGTAATGTAGCAAAATGAACTCAGAAATAGGAACCAGGTTGGCCATTTTTTAGAATCACATAACCCAGGTCAACAGTCTCATCTCCTCTTGTTTAGTACTTTTGCATTGGCTTATCTAACTTTATATTTACAACAGTGAATAAATATGGACTAAATATGGCTAGATCTCCTTGGTCTTTGTATACTAATGCCCCCCTTCAAAGCCTCATTCCTGATCCCTTTTCTGAGGAATTGTTATTTTTTCTCTCTCTCATGCACAATGCATATGCACACAGATGGAGCCACAGTCTTAAAGTACGGGACGTCTTTCGGAACCGAGGTTGCCTAATAACACATGCAGCGCTCTATCATTTTGCCTTCTCCATCTCAGACTCGACGTTGTGCGAGTCATTGTCCGAGCAGACCCCTTCCCCCCCACCCCCACCCCCAGTACGTTTAAGAAAGATGTAACCCCTCGACGGCCTTTGCACCGAATATCAAGCACTTGGTCCCCGACGGATCTTAGTAACGGCAAAGAAACAATGTCGAGGCACGCCGTCAGCCTGCCAAGGAAGTTCGAGGCGCGCCATTTGGCAACCGCGCGCCTCCGCCTCAGGCGCACAGGTTACAGTGCAGGGGTAGGCAACCTTGGCTCTTTTATGACTCGTGGACTTCAACTCCCAGAATTCCTGAGCCAGCATGGCTGGCTCAGGAATTCTGGGAGTTGAAGTCCACGAGTCATAAAAGAGCCAAGGTTGCCTATCCCTGGTGTTACACAAAGCCCTATTAAGAAGACAATGCCGCGGTGGAAGCTTTCGGGTGCGCACAGCTCGCCCGGCTACGCTTGAGGTCTTTTTCCACACAGGAGGACTTCCCAGAATTCTGCTTTGCCCCGTCTCGACGTGATCGCGGCTGCCCGTTTCATAAAGATACACGCGCCCGCGTGTACCCAAACGCTTCTGTGTATAGTGCACAGTGGATTTGACACTGTGCACAATCAGGCTTCCAATATTCTTCCCGCCGCGCGGATCTTGCACTTCTCCCATGCCCACCTAATTTTCCCCACCCGCCCTCTTTTTTTTTCTCTCTCTCTCTCTCTCTCCCCTCCTCCCCCTCCCTTCGCGTTCGAGCCCCACAATGGCATTGCCCCACGCGGAACGTGTCGTGAATGCGAGTTCGGGTGGGCGTGGCTCGCCCCCCCCTCCCCGTCCCCGGACCAGACCGAGGGCTCCCAATTCAGGGGGCAAACCGCGGCGCTTGTGCCCAGAAACGAGGCTTCCTATCGGAACTGGTGCAAACGGATCACGCGTGGAGAGGAAGCGCTCGGCCGTCTCGGGATGCGCTGCAGCCTACGCTGGTTTTGGAAGCTGCCCCAGCCCCAGTTAGCCTTCCTCCCAAAGCGGCGCACGGGAGTCCCTCGGAGTCAGGAGAAGGCGGCGTTGCAATATTCGGCAGCACACAGCAGCGGCGGCGGCGCCGTTTCCCGGGAGCACGAACTGACGTTTCCCTCGGCCCGCCGCTCCCGCGAAACAGATTTTTTTAAAAATCTTTGAGACGCCTTCGAGAGGAAAGCCGGAACAGCCCTTGTTTCGGGCAAGGCTTACCGCTGAGTCTGTCCATGGTCCGGAGCACGAACGGCGGGAGGCGAGAGACAGGAGACAGCTCGGGCAGCACGTGCGCCCCGGCTGATATCGCTTCCCCACTGAGCGCGGGGAAGCTCCCAGCGCGGCTCGGCTTGGTCCGGCGCCGAGTATGCACAGGGATGCGCGCCGCTCCACGGCACGCAAATGTCAACCTCTCAGCCGGCTCCCTCAACAATCGCCGCGCAGTCCCTCCCTGCCGCCGCTTCCTCCGCCTCAGGAAGGCTGCCGGGTCTTAGCGCCGTTCGGTCAAGACGCGCCCTTCGTGGAGCGAACCTTCGCCGCTGCTGGGCCGACTCCGCTCGCTTGCCCCGCCCTTCCGAACCAGGTGCGACCGTCTGGGAAGTAGACAACAACAATGGTCTGTGCTCCCTGGAGCGCGCGTGTGTCGGGGGGGGGGGGCGGGCTCGTAGCCCGCTGCCCCCCCCCCTCTGTGGCGCGCGCTTTCCCCCCTCCCTCCCTTGACTGGGTCACATTTTAGAGCTGCTTTCCCCGTCTCCTCACTCCGTGGGTGCGTCCCTGTCCACCTTTAGCTATGTTTGCCCAGGCTGACGTTGGTTACTTAACTCGCATTTCCCGGTTTCTTCCGGGCAAAAATGCAAAATAGTGTTCAAATAAATATAAGCTTCAGATTCATACAATAGTTCTAAGATTAAGCATTGAACTGACCCATAGGATACATCTCCGTGTGCATTGTTAGCTTTTCCCTTCCCCCGTTTTCTGCGTTTGACACATACTATTTGGCCGTTTACAAAGCCTAGTAGGTCATTAATACATTACTCTGGCAAAGTAAGTTTTGCCAATGGCTTCAAGAACCGTATTTTTCCTTATCACGTGTTAGTTTTCTAACAGTGTACATACTTTATATAGGAAACTCTAGGCATGAGGTCATAAAGACTGGGCAGTATGTGATTAATACCCTTGGAATATGCCTGGCCATATATTGGAGAGTGTAGGGTACTACTTGTCTTTGTAAGAAAAATGCAATGCACTGGTTGAAGCAGAGACGATTGTCATTATTTTCAGGTCACTTCTGGTGTATCCCAGTATAGGCAGCAGCCCCTGTCCTAAGTCGAGTTAGGGCTGCTCTCCAATGCTGAATTGAAGCTCAATCTGCCCTTCTTTGCTTCAGCAGAAAAACTATCCTGGTTTGAAAATTGCTCTCCGCACCACCAACTCTGTCTGAACTGTACTGTCACTGTCCTCTACCTGAATTCTTTCCAAGACGAAACCTAACAATTGTCCACACTTTGAGACCTCCTTTTAAGACCAGTACAGCTAAAGCACAGCTGTTTCACTTCTAGGCTAGGGATGAGATGAAAACAAGGTTGTGAGGATATGCCAGAATATTGCTAGGGCACATTTACAGCATGGCTAGTTGCAGGAAAGAAAAGTTCTTAGAAATGCCAGCACCAGGACTTATTATACACATACAAATGGGGTTAGAAGAACTAGTTTGGTATAGTGATTAAGGCAACAGGCTAGAAACTATGAGTTGTCCTGCTTTAGGCTCCAATCCTGCTGGGTGTCTTCGGGCTAATCACTTTCTCTCAGTGCTAAGAAGAAGGCAATGGCAAACTACTTTTGAAAATCCAAGCAGTCACTATATAAAATATTAACGTGCGGAAATGGACAGGCTCACAATGGTATTGAAAAACAAATGTGGATCAGTTTATTTCGAAACCTGGGATAACTTTTACCACTGGAGGGATTCGAGGAGGACGGTTGGGATTAAAGACTAGCGTTAAGATAGAAATATATGTTATTTTAGAATATGTACTGTATATAAAACTTAGAAGTATATCTAGAAATGAATAATGGATTGTAAAATGTGGAATAATTTGATAAGAATGTATATACTGGAATGTCACATTATATCCAATGTTTTTTAATTGTATTATAAATAAAATTTTGAAAAAAAGAAAAAAAAGAAAAAGAAAATCCAAGCAGTCACCAGGAGCTAACACTAACATAAAGGCATGGAAGAAAAAAAGGGAGATGGGATATATTGCAATCCTATAATATATTTTCTACCCAGATAGGTTGCTGAATTCCAATGGGATTCATTAAGGGCTGCTTGTCCGAAGTGTTTTGTTGCCCAAGAATGACATAGCACATACAAACCCACACAGTCTTGTAAAAGCAGCTCCAGATGCAGAATGTGATTCTTCTAGTTCTTCCATCATCACGGGTGATGGAAGAACATCACCCACTACATCTGTGGGCAGCAGCCAAGCAAACCAGGCCGAGGACAGATACGCCGTCTCTTGCCATTGCTTTTTGCCATCCAGCATCTGCTAATTGGGGCAACTATTCTGATGGGAAGGATAGCCCTTGATGGATGTCTGTACTGTACTATTTTATTTCGGAATATCTGCCTTACAGGCAAAACTAGAAGGGCTGATGGTAAATCTAATAGCCAGGAATGGCTGGAGACTCCTTAGCATTCAAAGACAAAGATACAGAAGTACAATAATAATGAGAGTTGCGAAGTTTGGGAAAACAGATTATCCACACCTATAACATTCTCAATAGTAGTAAAAAGTGACTAATACAGGTTGGTTAAAAGAAAACAAAAGAGAAAAGAGAGGAGATGAGAGGGAAGGAAAAGAAAGGAGAGAAAAGACAAGAAAAGAAAAAGAAAAGCCTACCTTTTAGCATTTCTCAGCACCTTAGTGCAATACAAAATCAGATTATTGGTATGATTCACAGACCACTCAGCTTGAAGTCATACCTCATCATTCACTTGGGGGTTTGTCACAAAGTAGCCAATTTGGTGCAGGAAGCCCTCCCGTCCCCCCCCCCCCTCATTTTGTGGTCATGCAATCTCTCCCACAGGAAAACTGTGGTGCAGTCATCCTGTTAGCAGTGAATCACAGTCTGAATAAATCTGCTTTATATGAAATATTAATCCCAGGTAAATATGCTAGATTTCAGTCATCCATATTTGTTTGCAAGATTATTGTCAGGGTCACTTCAAATTTAGCTTGAATTTGGCAGCTTTGGATTTACCTATCACATTGATTGCTTTATAGTATATTATGTTTTTCTTCATTTTATCTGTTACATTTTGGGGTATCTAATTGCTTACATTTTTACTTGCTTTTAATATGCACACATTAACTTGATACAATTAAAAGTTAAATGGAAATTGAAAAAAAATTGAACTGCAAAAGGAAAGGAGAAAGGTAACTGAATAGAAGACTTCATAGGATAATAAGATTTTTCCCCAGTGGAATATAACCATGTTTTATCTGCAACCCTTAAAAGGTAAATCTGAAATGTTTCATAACACTATAGATTCCAAATTTTTAGAATATAATTTAACACCACATTCATATATTTAACAATTATTTATTTCCCCAATACTCATTTAACAATCTTATGAATTAATAGTGCCACTGTAAATAAGTTAAAAAAGTGAGTTAGTGTCTAATCCAGAATATCAATTCCATTATATTGAAATAAAAACCCAAGCCTTACTACCCATTCTCTGAGGTAGCCACTAAACCCAAAGTAATATTCTGCTACCCTAATGACATTTTAAGATTATATTATTAGATTTGTATCCCATCATTTTTATAGTGAATATATTTAGTAGTCCTGCCTCCTGTTTTCCCCTCAACCCTGTGAGGTGAGTTGGACTGAGAGAAAGTGACTGACCCAAAGCTGAGTGTCTTTCATACCTAAGGGGCAGGAATTCTAAAATTCACAATATCCTGGCTTCTAGACCAGCACTTTTACTACTATAACCAAACTGGCTTTTTAAAAACAGATTATAGGATATCAATTTATCATTCACTTAAACTGTAAGCTATTGATTTGTCAAAACAGCAGATTCTAATCCTTTATTCTATGTTACTTGCACGTTTTCTATATATTATCTTAGTAGTAGTTTTGACTGTAAATTTGGAACCTTCTAAATATTTAGTAGTTTAGGAGTTTCTGAAACACAAATGTATTTGGCCCAGATTTCAAAATTAAGAGATATCTTAATTAAATCAGTTGGTATTCCTCAGTTCTCGGCACCCTAACATCAGATCTTTTAAAGGACTAACAATCAGCTAGTATATACTTTATGGCAGTATACTGCAATGACCTGTTATAATAAAGACTATAATAAACTGGAATCTTTGTCATCTAATCTAAAAATTGTCTGACAAGCAATCAATTTTCATATATATCTATAATTTCATGGTTCAGTTTGTGAACCTTTCTGATGGTTTAGATTAAATAGATTAGTAGATTTTTGTGAAGGAGATTATTTTGTGAGTGCATCCATATGTTCCAGGCATACATCATACACTGTGAAGCATAAGTCAGAGATCCATTCAACTAATCCATTGAAAGTGAAATAAAAACAGCAGTAGGAATTATGAAAAAAACAAAACTCTAGGGCTGTATAGAGACCACCCAATCTGATTTTCATGGCTGAGATTAGGCACAAATAGCTCGTCTTCACTCTGGGGAAATAGCATTTCCAATTCTTTCCTGGTTCCAGAGATGGTTTGGGGGGAGGGGGGAGATAGATAGATGATGATAGACAGACAGACAGATAGATAGACAGACAGACAGACAGACAGACAGACAGACAGACAGAAGTTTCTGAATGACAAATTTATTTATTTGTTTTCTGAGAAGTAGGATTTTGCTTCCAGTATTATTTTCTTCTTTTCTTTAGCTGAGAAAGTGATCCATGTTCTATAATGCATTGAGATTTTTTTTTAATCAAGACTAACAAATTTACGTAAGAACTAGTTCATAAACCTGAGGGGGGGGCAGATAATTTGCATTTTAATATGTATAAAAATCATCCAGTGATGCAAACGTTTCTAGTAAGTAAAAAATGAAGAATATTAAGGCATGCCATTAAACCTACATTCAAAAACATTTTCTACAAGAAAACTCTTTTTTTGCCACTTATATAAGGCTGATGACTTGGCCACAAATTTCATTACCCAGAACAACAATATTTTCATTCACTTAGTATTATATAACATTAGAAAACTATCGAATGTAATCATCTGAAGCTTGGCAGAATTTATCTTCTCTGAAAAGTTGACTATGCTTAAAATTATTTCTAATTGTGCCATTTTTAAAAAATGATATTAACACTTGCGTTTAAAAGGAAAATAAATGTTTCATGTTCAACTCAGTATATATCATCTTCTCATGTGATGCTATGATTCCTGCAAATTTAGTTCCATTTCAAATTACCTTTAATGGAAAGTGGACTAAAAGCTGACTAGTTTTATTTTTGGTCACACAGAGGGAAAAAACAACAACTTGCCACTTTTCCACAGTTATAATTAATGGAGAAACACGGAGGTTTGAGGATTCACATCAAGTTTAAGATTTAAGCCTAAGTCTCTCATATTTCCTAGGGCAGTGGTCCCCAACCAGGGACCCGTTCTGTGGAGAGAGGTTTTTCTGCAGACCGGAAGGGGCGTGGTTTTATGTGCTGCCTGCATCCCGCGAATGGGGCTTCGCTTGTTTACGTGGCCCAGTTTCTCGCATGTCACAGACTGGTGCCGGTTCACAGACCGAGGGTTGGGGACCCCTGTCCTAGGGCCATCGCAGATTGAAAGCAGTCAGCTTGGGGTAGATCCTGTGACTGGATTCTTTGGACACAAGGAGGATAACTTAAGTGTCAGGGACAGAATAGACCAGGCTGGACATGCCTTCTGGTTTATAAGTGAGTTCTGTTGAGAGAGATCTGTAGAGAATTCAGCAGTTTCTTCATCAAGGGGCAGAGTATAGCTGGCAGAACCTCTCCCTCCTGGAGGACATCCTTGTTATTGTCGTTTTTGGCGATAACAATGTTCAGCCTCCTTTACATCATGGTTTCCTGAGAGACATTGCCCTGTGGTTTCTCCCCATCCCTGTCTTTCTTTCCTGCTCTTCTCTTGCACCCTTCAGCAGAAGAAGGCCCTGAGGCCCTGAGCAAAGCTCTGCCTACCCTGTGGTTTCCTCCATCCCGACATCCTCTGGTGATGGGCTACAATCTCAAGCATTGTTAAAGAACTCAAGATTGGGGAAGAGATCATCTGAAGACATTTGAATGAACAATTAAGCATGCTTGATGAAGCATGCTTATTAATGTCCTTATCAAAAGAGTACCAGTAAATTAATTTGAAAAGCTATTGGCCCCAGTGCAACATATAGCTAGTGAAGATGACGCCCACAGTTTGGTAAGCTCCTTGAAAGAGGAATCATAGCATTTGGATAGTCCTGAGCAGCTACATTGGTAAAGCAGAATATTACAGTACAGCCATTAGTCTGATAAGTATTTTCTGTAGATACAAATTTTAAAGTGTCTGCTTCTGCATATTTCATGGATATAAGCAAACAGCATCAGAGTCACCTTCCATGTGTAACATTTACTTGTCAAACAGGAAGGCTAAGTTGCCTTTGTTGTCATAGAGTACTTTGTAAAGTAAGCCATTAGAGCTGAAAAAGATATGATTACCCCAAAACTTCACCTTTTGTCTAGAATTTCAGTTCTACTCTCCCAGGTTTAAATTTAACTGACTTTCCTTTGGAATAAAGTAACTTCTGAAAATTGTTTTGAATTTGAAAACTGTTCCATAAATATTAAGTCAGGTGATGACTTCAGACTATTTAATGGAAGCATTTACATTCCAGTCTTGTTTTACCACAGTAAGGCTTTCTTCCGTGGAACAGAAGATGTTTTAAGCAGTTTTGGCCCATCTGGAGCTCAGCATATATTTTAGATCTTATACTTCTCAGAATTCTCTGACATCAATATAAATCAATATAAATATGACCAGATACATTTACTACTGCACTAAACTGAATTATTAACTACACTTACAATTAATATTGTAAACATTATTTGATTGCATGAAGAAGTTAGAATATCTGGTTACTGTCCAGGGATTATCTTTCTTTCTTTTGTTTAGCATCACTAAAGCAATTCTTTGGCATAACCTGAATATTGCCAATTCTGAAATAAGCTTCTTTGAGTCCACTTAACCCACAATATGTAAGAATAGAGTTATGTCTTGGTATAGGAAGAGCGTGAAAATTGCTGTTATGTTTAGGAGATGATGAAAAGCTAGATGATTTGAGTAATACAGTATACAATTTCATTGAGTAAAAAGCAGCATTACTTTCGATACGTAATCAGCATTCTCTCAGCTAGAGTAAGCAGATGCACAGTAAAATATAGAATTAATCATTTCTTCCTGGGGAAAATGTGTTGTATTCTTATATAATCATTGATTTCAGAAATGGGAAATAAAACACTGGAATCCTAAAATTATGAGTTGGAGACAGCCTTGTTGACCATCTAAGCCAATTGTCAACTTGACATTGAAGTAGAAGAACATCATTAACAAAATGGCTTTTCTTTAAACAGAATCAAAACTGGATACCAACAAAGATGCCACACTAATATGGCATTAGTCTCTAATATGTAAAAGAAGAATGTATTTGTTACATTAATTTAGATGCCATTGCCCTTCCAGAGACTCTGAGCAGTTTAATCAGTTCATACAGTATAGAGAGAAAAGCTTTTGCCCACCTAGTTGGAAATCATAGATTCAGCTTTGGAGCCAATTCATTCAAAGAGGAAAGAAACGATAAGAAAACAATATGAGACAACTCACAATTATTTTGTTCAAACAGTGTATTAGGTAAGAAATTTCTTTTTCTTTTAAGAAAGAACAAGCATACAAGCTCCCAAATCAAAACATTCCACGAACATTTCTTCATTTAGAAGTTGATCCTACTGATTTGACACAACGTCAGAAATGTTGCTAGTGACCATGAAAGGCCAGACATACTGTATGCAATTAAATTAGTTAAATTAAAGATGAACAAGACATTTCAAGTGCCAAGGCTTCTCCAAACTTTTTTCCCCCTATAGTCCAACAATTTTTATACACATTTCAAAGTTCGAAGTTTGATTCCCAATATGATTGCTGTTTTTGGAAAACATATAAAACTCACATAAAAGTTCAGATGTAATGCTTTGCACATTACATCTACCTGGGTAAAGCTTCATTCTTTTTCTAACAACCATAGCCAAGGTTTATTTAAAGAACAACAGTGACAGGGTTCACATATCATGCTAAACCATATGATAGTTTATTAGATTTTAATTTAGCATATTATGTGAATCAAGTCACTGTATCTTCTAAACTATGGTTAATGGATTTCCACTATTATGCCTTACTCAACAAATTATTGATTAGGGTACATAACTGTTTTGTTTGAGAATTGGATAGTAGTGCCAGTTATTCCCTGTGATTTTTTCCTATTTTTAAAGTTTGACCTCAAGTTTGTAAGGCTAAGCTATTTCATAGCAATGGTTTTTAAAATTGACTGCTTAAAGTGACTAGCAATATAAGAGGAAACTGAAATAATGGAAAGGAAGATCATTTTTAATTGGGTGTATATCACAGATTGTACCTCCAAACTAGCCTCTACAAACCTGGTGCGTATAGTTCAGTATGAATTCTGGAAGTTTTAGTCTAGCATGGGTGGAGAGCACTAGATTGGGGAAGGCTGTGTATAGACCTGTGCAAATGTAAGCGATATCCAAAGTTGAGTTAAAGTACCTAAATATTCAGGTGAGCATATAATGTTGTGTTCCAAGAAACCTAGTTTCCTATTCCCTGAAGGTAGGAGTATCTGCTGAACCAGAATGAATTTTAGTAAGTCACTTTGTGCCCTGTTTTCTACAGTTCTCTGAAGAAGAATGGAAGACAGCTGCATGTCACTGTAACTCAGAGAAAAAAGAAATTTTGGAAGCTAATATTTATTCATGGAAAAACAGTTTTAGAAATTGTTACTCTAATAACTATATAAAGCCTCCATACATCAACCTGATTACTGGATGCTGCAGGGAGGAATGTTAAGTATGTTCATCAACTTAAAGCCCATCTTTTTAATTTCCAAGAGTCATCTGGATGTCTGCTATAAGAAAAAAGAATGCTGACTGGATAGCTTTGGCTTTATTTGTATTCTTTTATACCAACATTTTTAAATCTTGGTGCAAAATCTCTCTCTCTCTCTCTCTCTCTCTCTCTCTCTCTCTCTCTCTCTCTCTCTCTCTCTCTCTCTCTCTCTCTNATATATATATATGATTAAGATAGTGAGGAAAATAACAGAAAAATGCAACAGGCATTTGTTGAGCTACCATTAGAGACAAAAACTGGTTGAGATAAATCCTTGGCCTGATTGAGCAGCATACTTCGGATATTCTGAAACCATGGGGGAGAGGGGAGGCGTATAAAGATGGTTGGCTCTATCAAAGCATGCCCCCACTTCCATCATCCTATCTCTTCAGATTTGCTTTTAAGAGGCTCATGGGTGAGGTACGATAATGCCCAAGGTTCTCAACATTGATGTAAGAAAAAGAAACAGTTCAGTATAAAACAGGTTCCCACATCCTCCCCACACTTGAAAAGTTTCCCAAATAACAATTACTCTTTTTAAAAAAAACAAAACAAAACAAAGAATAAAAGAAACAAAGAGCATAAAAATATCTGTGAGACTTCAGTTCACTCTACAGGCTTCCAAAGAGAACAGCCAGAGATTCTACTCTGTACTATACAGAGCTTCTATATAGAGATATTTATATAGTTTTTATATATACTGTTTTCAAAAGAGCCGAGCCTGCTTCTTCAACTCATTTCTTTTCCACAAAGCCAGGCGATCAAATTCAGCAATAGTCATGCCAAACACCTGGTAAAATTCCTCTGGAGACAGATGGCGCTGGAAAGAGAACAGGGAAGTGTGACGTTATACAAGTGTGGCTAATGTACATGTGTGACAACAGGCACCTGATTTGAAAGATATGTAAGCTCTGAGCAACATTCAGTTTACACTGTATCTTCAGGCTCTACATTTGAGGCTGCACGTAGACATGACCCTTCTTTCATAGTAATCTGTTTGATTTTCTGGAGTTTGTAGCACAATTATTCACACAATTCCTTTTAGTGGTTTATTGAAAGAGGTTTCATACCAAAGGTGGGCCTTGATGAATTTGGAGATTTAAATATCTGAGTCACTCACCCCAGTCTCTCTTCCAGCCCATTATCACCTACCTGTTCCAATTCCCCATGAGCACATCTAGACATGCAAGGAAGCATTGGGTGTGCTTGCATGTGTTTTTCTTTATGTATTTTTATTTTTCTCTACAAAATACTTCTAGACTCAAAGTAGTGTATCTTCCTCCTCCTCCTCCTCCTCCTGCTGTTATAATATTAACATTTCTGTAACACACAAGATTGTATACTCACAACTTTGGTATTCAGGAATAAAATGGAGGAGGAAGGGGTGATAAATAAGCCCAAAGCTTCTAGGAGCAGAAGCAGTCGGGAATATCCACATTTTTGATGATTTATATTTTTGTTTTAGGTTTTTCTCTCCAAGTATTTCTTACCATTTCTTTACTTAGAACAAAATTGACAAAAAGAAGGCCAACTCTAAGCTGATTATTAAAGAAATATAAATTATATTTTTTGCATCCACTGGGAAATTATCAGGATGAACCATAAAACTGTAGATCAAAAGGTCCATCTGAAAACAACCTGAGTCTTAATTACCTGCAGACAAGAAAAATATGTTGCAAGGACCATTGATTTGCCTTGTGTTCCACAAATGAGGAAAGAAATTGATTAGAAAGAATATTCTATCAAGCTCTAGAGAAATTAGGAGATTCAAGCAGTTCAAATGAGTATAAAGATTTATTGCAAACTTAAGCTCTCTACAAGAATCTGAGCTACTAAGGCTCAAGGGAAATTGGCAGGAGTTAAGACGGCATTCAAAGTGGGCTGGACTTAGATCTCTTGTTGGCATGCAGGGACTCATGACTGATGGTGCATTTGACCCCCTCCCTCAGTCTCAGCCTGGTTTTCTCCTACACATTTATGATGCAAGGCAACTATGAGAACAGTGTAAAGGCAGGGAATCTTTTGATTGCTATTGCTGGCATCTAAGGTGGCAGGGAAGGAAGAAAACTGCAGTGGACAAGACAATGGTGCAAAGTGGCTCAAGCCACGGCACTCTTATAGAAAGCACAGAAATTTTTATTTTCCTTTCAGTTTATTTTCCGTTCAGTATTTTCCCCTTTCTTGATTAGCTCTGTCTGTCTATCATTAAAAAAAAATCAAGAAGGTCATAGTAAGCTACCTTTTATTGTTGCCAAAAGAACTAGATTAATATATTTACAAAACCCCCATCAAGAATCAGACTCAACTTGAAGGAAAAATTTTAAGCAGCTGTATATTACTGTTGTATGGCTTACTAAGAACATGTAAGGAAGGAAAATATTTTTCCAGCTCCCAGTTTGAGTAAAGTACTTCTTTTCTAAGGGATTTCTATGAATTGGGGATTTACCAAATGCAGCAAATTTGCTGCCTTTTATAGTAGATCTCCATGACACCAAAAAACCCAAGGTTGAGAAGAATGGAAAGATTCAGTTTCAGAGGTTCCAGAAGTACTTGGAGGTTTCCAGATGCTGGGTTTGACTTACTTCTAACCGAGTTCTGTCCACATCTTTGGGCAAGCGATTTTTCCCCCTGGTTGTCACCAAAAGCAACTCATAAGGGTATATCTGCAAAAGAAGGAGGGGGAAATGATCAAAGAATCAGAAAAATAAGAATTAGCTGAATATAGTTTTGAAAAAATGTGTAACATGTATGGGAGCTTCCACACCAGCATTTTGCATCATTTTAGGATTAGCCCTGGATCTGATTGATCTCACAATATTTTCTATTTTGGGAAGTGAGTTTATTTATTTTTGACTCTGTTCCAGCTTATTAGAAATCACAGCAATGCTGCTATTTCCTACCTACTGAAATGCAGCAGCTCTGTCAATTTTGTAAGTAGTCCATTTTCCTTTTGGGGAAAATACTTGTCATACTGCTTTCTAGCGCCTAGCCATAAGTTCTGTCCATACAGATTTAGCATCCCGTTTGGTTAGTGTCATATGTTCTGTTGGAAAGGTTGCAAAATTGCTAGCATATTTCACATTTCATTTACAAATTTAGATGGGTTTTTAATTGTCACAGAGGAATGGTGGAAGGTGCTCAGGAAGCCTTTACAGGGAAAGAGCATTTAAAACTGACACGAGAGGACTTCCGGTTTGCTATCACGGCCACCGCAGCTGCTGGAAGGCGAGCTCCATCTTCCACGTTTGATTTCATTCCGCTGGTGGACCCTGGAAAGGGTCGAAAGTCACCCTGTAGGGGCGACGAGCAAGAAAGAGACCCCCCCACTTGATCGTGGGAGGGCGGCAGCCCTCCCGCTCAATCCGAGGAAGCCCTCCAAACCGGCGGAGGAAAGATCGGCCATAGCAATATGGCTCATCACTAAGCTGCAGACAGCCGAAGTCAAACTTACCATCAAGCACTTCTAAAGCAACGCGGATGAAACTGGGTGAGATCCGATCTTCTCTTTAAGATCCTAAGTATTTTCTTTTCCTGTAAAAGCTGCCCAAAGTATCTTTTCCCCATGAGGAGAGAGGGAAGGGAATTTCTACCCCACCCTCTAAGAACAGTGGCGAGTGACTACCCAGGGGAGTTAAAGCACTAAAAGAACAATTTTAATCTAATTGGATTTATGTGTTTCTGAAACTTGGGGACCAAAAGTTTTCTCCAGTATTTTTACTGGAGACTTTTGTTTTTATCTACAAAAAAGAAATTAAACTGGAAAAAGGATTATAAAAATTTTGGACTTAAAAAACTTTAAACGGCATCGGTGACATCTTGTGGTGACATTTGGTATTACAACTTGTTATTGCCTAAAAGAGACTTGGCTTGAAGCCCAGACTTCAGATAAAATTCTTTTGACCTTGATAGATACCACCTGTGAGAAACTCAGCTGTAAATAGAACTTCTGGGCAGCATAACTGGCCTGCTTGAACTATGAATGTAAACCTTTACTGACTTTCAGAGCTATATGTGGGAAATTGCTTTCCTATTTCTTTATCTGAGGAACATTGGTTATTATATGAGATGATGAAATACCTTGGACTATAAAATCTTACTTGACAAATGACTTCTACTATAAACACTACCTATAAACATGTAAAATAGAGGTCCCATACCTAGTTATAAAATTATTTTTAACGTCTGATTTTAATATCCTCAACTTAACACACTATTAAAAGAATATGGATGAAGACCAGGAAAGGATCCTTTCCATGTTGAAAGCAATACATGAAACCAGTTCTTTCAGCTTGTGACAAAATAAGATGCAACATAAAAGAACAAGATGCCAGCTTAGATATACATACCCAAATTTTGACTACAACCAAAGAACTAGCAACACAAAAGATAACAGAAGAAGTGGAACAATCAAATACTAAGATTCAACAAATACAGTTAATGGAAAATCCAGAAAAGGGAGTGACAACACTGAAAATGGAAAAGACTTTCTATATAAATCAGAAGATATTTGAGGAGAAAGAAGAAGAACAGATTGAATGGAAGATAAACATATCAGGACAATCATGGGGAATTGGAATAATAGGGAGACAATCTAATGAACACAAATGGGCTAGCCCTTCTCAAAAAATGGCAACTAAATGGTCTCTCTTATTTCAAATAATATATATAATAATAAAGGGAGATCTATTTGATGATTTAAAAGCACTGACATGGAAGGCTAGTTGGCAAAGGAAGAAAGCCAGAATAAGGCTGAAGAAAATTGGGGTTTTGATTTATTAGAGGGGATTTCATATTACTAATTAGAGGGTTAAAGAGAGAAGTTGAGATAAGGGGAATTTTGGTCATTAAATTTAAAATATTTGGAAATTAGTTAAAAATAAGGATTCTATTTGTTTAATATTTAATTAGACCCAAAATATGATTCTGGCAACTCACAATTTAAAGCATGCCATAAGAGAAGTACAAGAATATTTTTGGAAAATATTGCTGCTTTCTCTGATTACAACACAGTGATCCTATTCAGTGTAACACTGATATTTACAGTTTCTGTTTACTCAGAATAGCAGCAGCACAAGTGATGCCATAATGATAACAAATAACAGAGCTGGAACGGACCTTGGAAGTCCCCAACCCCCAGTCCGTGGACCGGTACTGGGCTGCAGCATGCCAGCAACCGGTCCACACAAACAAGCAAAGCCCCACCCGCGGGATGCAGGCAGCACACAAAACCATGCACCTTCTGGTCCGTGGAAAAACCTCTCCACGGAACCGGTCCCTGGTGCCCAAAAGGTTGGGGACCTCTGTTCTAGTCCAACCCCCTGTTCAAACAGGAGACCTATACCATTTCAGACAAATGGTTGTCCAATCTCTTCTTAAAAACCTCCAGTGTTGGAGTACCCACAACTTCTGGAGGCAAGTCGTTCCACTGATTAATTGTTCTCACTGTCAGGAAAATCCTCCATAGTTCTAGGTTGGTTCTTTCCTTGGTTAGTTTCCGTCCATTGCTTCTATGATCAGCTAAAGCCCCAAAAGATGCAGAAATCACTTTTATTTAGTTCAGCATATTATTAGTAATATGCTGTAATTATTAGTAATAGTAAAGTAATGCCTTTCTTTGTAGAACATGGTAGGCTGTATCTCAGTAACAGAGGTCATGTTTTACATATATCCCCCCCCCAAAAAAATCAGGTTTATTTCTCAGCCTCAGACAGCCTCGGGAAAAGATTTCTTTCTGAAACCCTGCCAGCCAGTATACCTCATACAGCATAATTTTAGATATATTGGATGTCAATTATTATACTCTTCTGTCAGCATATACTTTAGGAATTGAAGTCAAAGATATTTGAGCTGCACCAGGTCACAAAATGCTAATTTGCAGAAAGACATTTTATAATTATACTTTTTCAGTGTGAAGATGCTCTGGGAGAATCTGATTCAGGCTGATACTGGCTCAAAGCAAAAGGGCCAGATATCTATTACCAGAAGAGACCAAGGGATTCCAGAAATCTGAAGGTGAATTATGATATTACAACCCAGATGGGATATAATTGCAATATCTATGGGAAATGATTTATTTTCATTTGTTTATTGGCAATTGAATGGAAGTCGGTATTCTAGGCACATAGGAAAGAAGGTTCCAGCAAGTGTTAAAAATAAAAACTCAAAGCAATGTCGAGCAACAGTTTCACTTTCATCCCCTTTTTACTTATAATGTTCTTTACTTAATTCATCAAATTCTCTCCTTTTTTTAACTTCATTTTATCCTTTACTTTCCCTTAGCATTCCTAGAGCAGTCTTCCCATTGCTAAATCTATTTAATTCTTCAAAAGCACATATTTTCACAAAGGATCTTTATCATTCATTCATTCATTCATTCATTCACTCACTCACTCACTCACTCACTCACTCACTCACTCACTCACTCACTCACTCACTCATTCATTTATTCATTCATTCAATTCTTATTTTTTATCATACAATTCTTTTTTATATGTCTCAAATATAAGGAATACTAGGATATCTTTCTAAATCATCAAACTCAGCTCAGCATCATCACATACAAAGTTTCATAAACCAAAGTCAGAATCTTCCAAGGCCATGTTAGTTTATGATCATGGGAATTTAGTACATGTGAAGTTCAAAGCTTAGGACTGGGTTTCCCAAACTGTAAACTGTACTTTTTTGGGAGAGCTACAGAGACCAGGGGAATGTGAAGGAAGCATTTTAGTTACTTTATTACAATAAATCCACCATCCAAATACCAAAATGAACACAATGAAAACAATACAATGAAACTTGTCATGTTTTCATTGTTCATTTGTGCATTTTGGTATTTAGATTTTTAGGGGAGGTATGTACATTAAGATACACTAAAAGGAAGCTTGGTGGCAAAAGGTTGAGAAACTCTTGACTTAGTAAGAGGCATTGATGATGACTTTATTCAAATAGATGTACTCAAGGCACCAGAAGTAGTAAAAGGGAACAAGATCAGATTCTCTTTTAACTCAGCTATTAATGCAACTTTTTCTGGTTGCTATTTAGTATAGTGAAAGCTTCCTGCTTTTCAAAGAAAGAGCATCCATGTTGCTACAAGTCTCATAAGATTCTTGAGAGCATGTTACCTTGTATTCTGAAAAAGATAAGACAGAGGGAGGGAGGGAGACAAAAAAAGATAAGTCAGTCTCCAGTCCCTTTTGTTCAACAATGGCATCTTTGGCATTTGCAAACCCACTTGGGACTATTACATTAAAACTTAAAAGCAAAATGCCCTCCCCCATTGATACTGTGGTATTTGCAAAATTAGGCATTATTGGGGCCTGCTTGACCATAATTGGTAGCATTATAGATTACCTTTAAAACAATCTAAAACAAATTCACTGTAAAGCTAAATTTGAGGATAGGACTCTGTAGCCATGTATTATAGATTTGTTTAGTTCAGTGTTTTCTAAACTTATTTGGCCATGGACCATTTTGGGGATTTGAATATATTGATAGAACACATATGTGGTTTCCAGAGATAGAAGACTTTTATCCTGATGCATTTGATTAATATATTATATTTAAAAAATGAATAATTCAGTCTTTGAAACAGTAGAAGCTAATAGTAATAGATCTGAGTGTCCCAAGTGCTTTCTCTTGCAACTGCAACTATTTGTCAACAACAGTGTTTTCTATCCATAAAAGATTAATACTGGTAGGATGACTGTTTTTGCTTCTGTTAATGACAATTTTTCTTAACATTAAATCTTAAAACTTTATATCAGAAGCCAATAACATGTGGGCTTCATGTGACATTTGAATCTAATCAGTGTTATATTTCCCGCCTTTAATTGTTGGGCAGACTGTGAACTGCAGATTGATTTCACCAGGCACCACCAATTTGTAATAACCACAATCAATTCTGTTTCAATTTTGTAAAGTTTTGGAATCCACTTTTTCAGAAATATTTTCCTAATATATTAAGAACACAATCTCAGGCCAGTATAAATCCTGATAGGAGAAAATCTGGGAACACGTGAATTAATATTAAGAATTAAGAAACACAGTATTTACTTAGTTAGCACATGGATGTGCCACCCAATCTTAGACAGCTTTCGCCTGTCTAAAAACAGTCGTCATCATAATACATTGATAAAATTCAACTTATCAGACAGCAAGTCTAACAATCCCCCCCCCCCAAAATCTGTCCTAAGGTCATTCCACTCACCTCGCATTCCCCAGTTGACGGCATTTGTGCTGTCGTAGTGGAAGAGTTCAGCGCTGGGAGGCTGCATAGAAAATTATAGTATAGAGGAAGGAATGGTCAGTAAATGGAACAGGAACACAATCCTGTTAAAAATCCCTCTATTCTTTTATAGCTGCTTATAGCAAGAAATATATGAAAACACTTGCTTGGTTCAATAAAGATGTTCATAAACCTTTCCTGCCATTTGTGTGTACCGGCAAAGAGAGTGCAGATAGGGGCAGATTAATCAGATAAATAGTTAGGATGGGAAGGAGCTAAGAGGAAAGAATAAAAGTGTCTGTGGAGATTCTCAGTCATTCAGGTCATAGTTGTCTCAAAGGTGTTTTTTCAAAAGGCAAACTGGAAGAAGAAAGAAGAAGAAGGAAGAAGAAATAGAAGTAGATTCACTTCTCATCCAAGAAGCTTTATCAGTTCTGGCCAGAACCTATGAAGCTTCTTGGATAAGAAGCGAAATGTCTTCTTCTTCCTCAAAACAATTTGGTTGCCTTTTATAAACGTCTTCTCCAAAATCAGTTGCTTAGCTGTTTTCTAGAGAAAATATGCCAGAAGGGTAACAACACATTAATCTGAGGAATGAAAGTTGACTTAAAGCTTCAATTTGGGATATTTTTGCTATATACTAATATTCTCCCCAGGAACCAGTATCATTTTTGCTTGTTTATATTCAGTTTTGTATGCCGGTCTGGTTCAAGACAATATGCACAATAACAATAACAATGTTTAGTGTTATTCACATAATCATCTTTTGAGGAGGTTTATCTAAGTGTCATCTTATTGATTGTCCAAAGTCAGATGTATTAGCATGTCAATAATTCTCAAGTCTTAATGAGATTGTTTAGTTCTGAAATAGGTTACACATTAGCTAAAAATTGTAAGAGTTTTGAAATTACAAGATTGGTTCATGAGTAGGGTTATCCCAATACATTGCACCCTTTGTGGAACTTTTAAAAAAAAAATTCCATCGACAGAAACTGGCTGGATTTGTGAAGATCCTAACTTCAACAGTACTAATGGGATAGTGTCCCACCACTATCCCTGTGCAGAAGGCCAAATTAAGGAATGCTGGGCACAATATAACTCTTCCCTTATGCTTTCCATCTCCCAGCTGTATCAGACAACCTCCTCATTCTGGCAAGAGAGAGGACTAGCAGATTTCCAGGGGAATCTGATCCAGGATTTATTCCAATGATGTAAACTTTCCTCTCATTTAGCAGTGGCTTGTGCTACAAAGCCATAAGCAAGCTCCATGGAATACAGTGCATAGGCTTGAGCTTAGATCATGAAACTGCTTCTCAAGCAGAAACTTTATACACTGGACAAATGCTTTCCACTCTAGTTAAAGAAGCCATTCAAAGGCACCAGCTATTCTTATATATGCAGGAGTGGCTGTGGTTTTCTAGTCCCAAACTCCCACTGGTAATCTAATATGTTCATATCTTCACTAGGAGTCTCCATAACTGTTTCTTAGCAACTGCCCAATACTCTCTCAGCATAATGCTTGTGGAAGGACATCAATCCCATTTCTGACATCGACATGACTCTCAACATTAGCCCAGAGAACTTCTTATTCTTACAATGAGAAATAATCATAATGGGGAGGGCAACGTTTATTTTATTAAACGTTTATTAAAGTTTTCATACAAATAATTGGAAATACTTTCACTTGGGGATGAGATCTTACCCTATGCATCCCATTCCTTCTGTAAGCAGGAAGAGAAGCAGATTTTGAAATGAGGGGATCTGAGGGAGAAAAAAAAGAGAGAAAGGACAAGTCAGAATTAATATTTCCAATGAAGAAAAAGTATCTTTCTTGTGGCCAGCTACAGAACAATACTAATTATCAGAAGAAACAGAAAGAATGTCCACCCATAGTTACTACTATTACAGATAGTCCTTGCTTAACAACTGCTCACTTAGTGACTGTTCAGAGTTACAACAGGCCACCCAAAGGCTACTTATGACCCTGTTCAATAGCTGCACATACCCCTGCAGTCACGTGACTGCATTTTGGGCGCTTGGCAACCAGCTCACCTTTATGGCCCGGTTGCAGAGTTCTGCTCTCACGACTGAAATTTACAAACTTTTTTGCTTTTCAGCCAGTTTCCAGCAAAAACAAACACCCATAGGAATAGATACACTTAACAATCACAGCATTGCTTAAAGATAGCTACAAAAAAATGTCAAAAAAGTAGATCTGGTCATGCGAGTACCTGGATTTATGACTGAAATTTTGGGCTCAGTGTTGTAAGTCAGAGGTCCCCAACCTTTTGGCCACCAGGGACTGGTTACATGGAGAGAGGTTTTTCCGTGGACCGGAGGGGGCGTGGTTTTGTGTGCTGCCTGCATCCTGCGGATGGGGCTTTGCTTGTTTGTGTGGCCCAGTTGCTGGCATGCTATGTCCCGGTACTGGTCCACAGACCAGGGTTGGGACCCCTGTTGTAAGTCAAGGACTATCTGTACTGATATTATTTTTAAATCTTGCCTTTCTTCAAATAAGCATGTGGTAAACTATGTGATCTTTTACCAATTTCTTCATCATTAGCTGGGATGACTGCTAAAAGGTGATTAGTTCAAGGTTGCCTAATCAAATCAAGGATCTGATTTTGTTCTTTCTTATGTCTGACTCCTTATTTATTTCACCACATTTTCTTTGAAAGAACTGCATCCTCCAGAATAGCAGAATAATCTCACTCAAGGCATGATAAGGGAAGTTATTCAGAACATACAAACACATTTCCATTCCCAATATACATTAATGATGTTAATAACAGATAATAACCCCATGAGAGCTGCCTCCCAAGTTGGTTTAACTTAATGTTTCTCAACCTGAGAGCAGTAGCCTACTTCACTCTGTTTAACAGTAGTGTTGCCATTTCATCTTTACTCTTGAACATTATAGATGCACATATGTGAAGCCATAGATCAGTCCATAAATATCACCATCTACTTACGGGTAAAGAGTCCTATAATTAATCTAGTCCAATTAAACCCCATCAGAGTTCTTGGGGTAAAATGGATTGAAGAATACAAAGCAAAAGAGGCAGGAAGTTGAGAAACACATACCACTGTCTGCCAGGTAGTGTGACCGGGGTGCTGTAAAAGGAGACAAACCAAGATATCAGGCGCATTGTTGGAATATTTTTTCCCCTAAGAGCATTAAATTAGATACACTCATGCAAAAAACTGTCTTAGGTGATGGCACAACTATGAGAATAATGTCATGATACTGTCCAAGCAGTAGGTGCCACTGGAGTACCTTGTATCTGGGTAGAGTTGGGAGTTTCTTGTTATCTTCTTGTTTTGTTTCAGAATGACAATATTCTTATCCTGATATACTCTATAAACTGTATAAACAACAGTGTATGCAAAATAAATAATAACGAGTTTAGAGAACTCTGGATGAATAAATGTTGTCAGCAGATTCCCTGACTCCCACTTCACAAAAGCCATAACACACATGGACACACACACACCCCCCTTCCTTCCCTCCAAAATGTTCCTGTCTGCACACTAGTTGATGGAAAAGAATGCTGGGGGAGGTGAGAGAGAGAAAGAAAGATTTGGTATGAAAGCATTTGCCAGTGCAATCTGATATTCTTCACAGATTTCTGAGCGGAGTCCAATAGCCCTGGATCCAAGCTATTATTTTTCACCTGGCTCTGGATAATGAACTTTAGGCCCCTATTAACGTAAACAAACAAACAAACAAAATGAGCAATCCTGAAATTTGCCAATCATCAAAGAGGCCACTAGTTCTCAGAGTGCAGAACATACCTCTGCAGTAGCTTAATTGGAGCCCATCCTGAATACTTTCCATCCACCTGCACTTGCCTATTTGCCACAGTCTTACTTTTAATTAATTGAACTCTTCCTAATCAGCCAATGACTACAGTTCCCTCTCAGTGTAGAAGCCAGACCAATTATTAATGCAAATCCAGTTTCTGCACTAAGATGTTCTACAAAAAAATGGTGCTTGCAACAGAGTACTGGCCAGAGTGGCACCAAATGGGCCTAGGGGTTCATGGGAGGAATTATTTGCAGGAGTTTCAACTCTCTCAAAAAACACAGCACTGATGGACCATGAGACATTGTTATGTGTAAATGCATGCATATACATGTATATGACTCTACACATGTACAAACATTGGACCCCATGTTTTATATACTGCCATGTATTAGCATAATTGTAGTATACTGTATGTCTCTGTTTTAAATTGTTGCTTTTATATAACATTTTCTGCTCAAAACCTTCCCCAGACAGGGTACCCCTGCCTTTTTTATGATCAAGAGTTAAAAATAATGAGTTTTGAGTGAGACTTTGTATTATGTGTGCCAGGTACCTATCTCATTTATCTGCCTCAGTCCAACAGCCCTTAAGGCTGCTTTGCATTTATTTTTTTAAGAGTGGCAAAAAGATGCACACACATGCCAGATCCAGTTTGACTTTAATAATAATTTAAAAAACTGAACAGCTGCTTAGCTAACAATAGTCCCATCTGGTGGTCAGTGGATGCTATTGTTGTTGCACACCTGTAATTCTTCAACTTTCATTCATGCTCTACTTGTCTATCAAAATAATGTAGGTGAGATAAAGTAGTTTATTTAATAAAAATCTATTTTGATTCCAACTTTAGTAAGGTAATTCAGGTGTATTATAGTGCAAGAGTTAATGTTGCAACAAAATGTATGTAGTAAATCCACATTGCATCGTTGAAACATAGCGATACATACAAAGTGATTCATATAGTCAATTAAATTCAACTGTCTTGGAATATATGGCTTCGGTGAGTATGATTTTATTGTTAGACGCTTAGTCTTGACCTCAAACATTAGAGAGCAGCCTCTTGAATTTTATTTTGGCTTCCTGAAATAGATAACTACAACAAAACACAGACATATGAATCACCTAGCCTGGTACAGTATGTGTGGCACACAACCAACAGGGAAACAACTAGAAATCTTTTCAGACATCTAGCTCATCTCAGCAGTAAAATGGATGTACTTAAAGGCTACTTCTTGATGTTCCTTAGCATTAGTAGGGGATATTTTGGATCTGCAGGAATTACTATGAGAGCAGTGTTCCCTAATCAGAGTAGGGGCAAAAATGCTTGGGAGTTAAGGGGCAATTAAGTTATAGAGAAATAGGGATGGAGTAGGGACGGTGGTCATGAGCTGGATATATGCATATAGCAAAGTTCAAGTTCAAAGTTACATTTGAATTATTAACAGGTAAAGGTTTTAAGAGCTTATTCTTTGGCTTTTTCTTTGAGAATGGCAAAAAATCAGATGGTTTGATCAGGCAAAGAAATGCAGTACAAGAGTCAGAAACAGCATTAAGCAAATGGACTGATTTGTTTAATTGCTCTGAACATATAAAGTTCGTCTTCCATGGCTGCTGTTATTTTCTTTGTTTTCAGGGCTCTTTTACCTCTAAAGTCACTTCCCACTAGCAATTTTTAGGGTGGTCCAAGATTTCTGAGCTGATATAAAACTTGTTTTCATTCCTATTATATCACTAGAAATTATGATAATTTGCTAATGGGCATTTAGCCCCAGTTTCATCACCTTTTATTATGTTTTTGTACAGAGCAAGTAAAATCTAGCTGGAACAATCACATCCATAGTTCTATTCAATTGTACAAATTTCTTCAAGTCTATTCTTGGTTGTCATTGAGCTGCCAGCATTGGAGCTTTCCAGTGCTAGCAGGTTGAATATCTGATCTCATCTGATCTCAACACTTTAGTGGGAGATCAGTGCTCTGGGATCCTCACATACAGTCATGGTTCCTACAGAAAATCAGCTAATGACTATTCAATCTTTCACTGTTGAGTGTTCCTAAAAACAGCCCTCTGCTGGTAGGCAGAGTGGTTGTGATGTGCCTGTTGTTGCTTACAGCCATTTAAGGAGCTCTCGTAGCCTGCTGTATGAAGAGCTTCTCTGCTACTCGCTGAACTGCGGGGAGGCGTCCAAGGGTCCATGTATGAATTAGCACGGGCCTTCATTTCTTCCTTCAGTATCAATCGGCCAATTCCTGTCTGGATCTACATATTTTAAAAGGTAAAGGTAAAAAAGAATAGAAGGCATAGAGACAAACTTTTTCTTTCAGCTATATATAAAATAGAACAGAGCTGGAAGGGACGTTGGAGGTCTTCTAGTCCAGCCCCCTGTTCAAGCAGGAGTGTCCTATACCATCCTAGACAAGTGACTGTCTAGCCTCACTATCAGTGTTAGATGGGATGGTGTTCAACTTCCATATTTTCCAGCCAACCATATGAATTTTGGAAGACCAGCATATCTGACAGTCACCAGATTGGGGAAGGCTGGACCACCTCATCACAGAGGAAAGTGGCTTTATCTGAGGCTATAGAGAAGATAGCTGAACTCCTTGCCAAGTTGTGAGTCCTCTTTTCGAATGCACTAGAGGTCTTCATAGAAAAAAAAACACTGAAGGTTCACTACCCCAAAGAGAAAAGGGTCTTGGGGAGCTAGTCTGGAAAGAATATTGTCTACACCAGCATGACAGCAGGGGCAAGAGTTAATCAAAGCTGAACACTCACTCTGTGCATCCCTCGATCAAAGCTATCTTCTTCTCCTCCTGATGAGAATCTTCGAACTCGGGGAGCTACAAGCAAATATGGGGAAAGCATTCAGTTCGGAGTTTGCATACAGAGTAAGGCAAAAGGTTATTAGTGGACAAGCTAAGATTGATTTCTGTTGCCCAGTTGTGATCTATTCTTTTCAGCAGGGCCATCAAAGTCTGAAGTGCCCTGGAGTGAGAGTGGGAAGTCAGGGTGCTGTTAAGAGTTGAAAGTAGGTGGGGTCCAGAATAAAAGATAAATTTTGTGTGAGATCACTTATGTTCATATTTCAAGAAATCGAATACGTATTCTCCAGCCATACATGCAATAATTCCCTCCTTATATCATATTACAACCTGGTAATTAACTTGGACATATACGTGGACTGCATTGAAGGCTTTCAGAGAACCAAGGTTATTTGTCATAAAATACAAAACAAAAACAAAACCCCCCCACCTTGTCTTCCTTTAGAGATCTCAGATATAATCTCCCCCAATATGTCCTTGATATATGGGGTAGAGTTGGAATATAAAGATTTTAGTGTCCTGAATGCAGAATGTTACCTTTGGGTGAACCTTGAAAAGTCCAGTACTCTGTTTCTGAGTGATAATATGGATCTGGAGAATAAGCTGGACTATATTTGGAGGTCTGAGAGATGTCTTCACTAGTTTTGCTTTTTGTAGCTGCAGAGTGGGAATCTGAAAAAGCAACCAGGGAAAGAATCAGCAGAAGTGGAAATCAAACTTTAGATGCTCTGGCTCAAATAATATAAGACAGCAGATGACCAATCCTATTTACATTCATCCTGGATATCCCAATATATAAACTGGAGGATCAGATGAAGAACTTTTTATGCAAGGCACAAAAGCCAAATCTACTTCCTATCCACTGCTATGTCACCATAAATGTTCTGTGGTGTTGGAGGTCAGATATGGGAACACTGTCTGGGAGATCTATGGGGAGAACTGAGTCTGATTCAGATTTGGCATCTCCTTCCTGCCCAAACCCTTATAATTAAACACTGTTCTTTATGTGTAATTATAATAGATCCAATTGGTTCTACTCCTGTCATGACTTTATAACATAGAATAGAATAGAATAGAATAGAATAGAATAGAATAGAATAGAATAGAATAGAATAGAATAGGAAGGGAGCTTGGAGATCTTCTAGTCCAGCCCCCTACTCAAGCAGGAGAACCTATACCATATCAGACAAGTGACTGTCTAGCCTCTTCTTAAAAATCTCCAGTGATGCAAGTATTTGTTCGTTCTGAGCCTTTGCTTTCCTGACTTCATCTTTACATGTTCTGGCTGTCTGCTGATAATCAGCCTTAGTTATGTGCTCCTCTTTCCATTTTTGTGTATTTGTCCTTTTTGTTTTTCAGTTTGTCAGAGAGATCTTTGTGCAGCCATGCTGTTTTCTTCTTGAATTTCTTGTTTTTCTTTTTCATGGTATTGTGCTGGTCTGGGCTTTTATGATCACATTTTTGAGAGTTTCCCACGCTTCTTGGGTTATTTTCCGCTTTAGGATTTTCATCCATGGGATCTTTCCTAGATTCTCTCTGAGTTTGTTAAAGTCAGCTCTTTTGAAGTTCAAGACACTGGTTGGATTGTTTTCTGTTGCTAGTGTTTGTGTTATATTAAATTCCAGTATGACATGGTCACTTTCGCCCAAGGTTCCAACAACTTCAACTCCCTCTATCACTTCTTCTCTATTAGTTAAAATTAAGTCCAGTATGGCTTTACGTCTAGTTCCCTCCTCCACCTTTTGGATGACAAAGTTGTTGGCTAGGTTGGTTAGGAATCTGTTTGATATCCTGCTCGCTGCAGAGTTTGTCTCCCAGTTGATATCTGGATAGTTGAAGTCTCCCATTACTATTGTGGTATGCTTCCTACATACATTTGTTAACTGGTTGGCAAAGAGTTCATCTATTTCTTCTGATTGGTTGGGTGGTCTGTAATATACACCTATGGTAATGTCACTTTTTTTCTCTTTTATATTGACCCATATGCATTCTGAAGAGATTTTATCTTTGATCATGTGCATTTCTGTAGATATGTAATGTTCTCTTACATATAGTGCAACTCCCCCTCCTCTTTTTGTAGACCTGTTTCTTCTGAACAATTTGTATCCATCCATCAGTCCATTCCATTCATTGGTTTCGTCCCACCAGGTTTCTATAATGCCAACTATGTCATACCCTCCCTTGTGTACTATTGCTTCTAGTTCACCCTGTTTGTTCCCCAAGCTTTGAGCATTTGTATACAAGCATTTAAGACTTTTGTGCCTGTGCATGGGTATGTTTCCTGTACCTCCTGAATGTTGTTTGAGTTTTTCTTTTTTTTCATCTCTGCCCACCTCATTGTTTGATTTGTTTTCTTGGGATTTATGATTGGTTTTGGGTTCTAGAGATTCTGAATATTGGTCACCCTTCCCCCTCACGTAATAGAGAACAATTCTGTATTCTAATATAAGATGCTCATTTCCCGCATTATTTCTGGCTGCTTCCAAAGTCAACTTCAAAAATTCCAGTCTAGATTGCAGTGGGTTGCAATGGAATCAACTGGTGTTTAGTCTGCACTACAACCACTGTAGGCCCTGACTGGTCATGTCCTTCCCAAATCATGCAGGAAAGGCATGTGCCCAGCTTTTGATTCAGAAATTATGCCTTCATGTTTTTCCTAAAACTTCTTAGCAAGGAAGAATTGATAAGTTAGCTTCATAACAATAAAGTTGCAACGTTCCTGTGTTGCAATTTAAATATATTTTTCAAAAGAAAAAACAAAACATCGCAGTCCTGTAGGCAGACTGGGAAAGCAAGAGAAGCATGCTTCACCCAGTTGGACAGAAAAAGACTGCCTACTGGTAGGCAGTTGAATGGGGCATTAACCTCCAAGGTTGAGGGTACTTGAATGAGTTAATGGGCTGTCATGAGATAAACACCAAATTAAAAAACCAAACTGCAACTGTAGACCAGCAGAGAACATAATTGCCTGTTATGTTTGTCAGCCCAGTGGCCAGCCAGAGGAGGGAAGGGAGCATGACAAACACTGCAGCCAATCAGAACTAGACTGCTAATAGACTGGAACAAAGCTCTGAGAACAGCTGTTTTGAATGGAAGCTGGAAAATTCCAGGCAGGGATGCATGTGCGAAGGGTTGGGAGTGGGACAACGATGATGTCATCTGTTCCTACAGCCTGAAAGCAATCAACGGCCCATCCTGGCAACGGGCCAAGCAGAAAGTGTGGATATGCCCATACAGAATTGAAATTACGCAGTTTGCCATTTGTCAGTAAAACTTGCCTAGTCAAATCTACATCTGCCAAACTGTACTGTATCCAGGGAATGGCTCCAGCTCTGGAACTGCACAGAATTCTAAAATAGAACTGGCTGCACTCCATGTCTGTTGCTGCCATTTTTAATTCTCTGCGTTCAGGAGGGTTGTGTTTTTTTTCTTGTAGAGAATTCAATCTCAGTTAACAACAGGGAAGACTCCTGACTGAAACTTTGGAGCCCTGCTGCCAGGTGTTACTTGTAGACATCCCTTAATTAGGTGGACCAATTGATTGACTTGGTATGGGACAATATGTCAAGTTACCATGCTTTATGTCCAAAAAAAGTAGGGTTTAGACTCAGTAGGTAGCAGAAAGAGAGGAGGAGGAGGAGGAGGAGGAGGAGTAAAACAAGAAAGGGACTAGCAAGTGGGGCACTCTTAACTGCTAGCAGAGCTGAGGTAGCAAGAAGCATTATGTGGTAGAGCTGACATGCCATTTATCAATCTATAGTCCACTCCAAGATTCACAGAGTAGAATTCCACTTGAGCATTTGCAAGCCAAAGCACACAGCCTAGATGAGCTTCCACCTCCTTGCTCGTATCATTCAAATGATTGCAGACATTTTTGCATTCGGTACAAATTTCTGAAGTAGGAAAAGTATATTGGTTCACATGAACGCCAATATGCATATAATCATATCCATGAAGATGTTGCAGCCACACACTCAGTGCTCACTGCCTACAGCAACAACCCATGTCTTTAAAGCCAAATTGATGGGGAACAAGTTGAGGAGGGAGGAAGGAAACATTAATCTTAGTGTCAAAGTCATTAGATACTACTTAAACAACTATCAGTTGTGTTGTTTTTGAAAACTGAACAGCATAAACAAGGAATTTATCTATATTGGAATTCAGATGGTGGCTTGAGATTGGGTTCCTTAGATTTGATATTTTCATGGGGAGAAAATTTGAAAGAAGCAAACAGAAACCTAGCTTGGAACTATGTTTGTATAAATCATTAAAGTCCCCTACTCTTAGCTAGGATCCTAATTCTGATCTACCACTCCTGAAAGCTAATTATTTTTTTTAAATTTCTGATTGCTTGAATAGTATCTAGTCCAAGATGACCCTCAGAGAATAAGGATAGGGAAAAAAAAGTTGTATGTGATTTAGCATAAGGGTTTGAGTGAAGAAGTGCATTACATAATGTGCCACCTTATTTAGCCTTTAGTTAGTTGCTACACAACATGGGTTGAAAGCATCCATTCCAGGTTTTCATCTCAAAGATCCACAGCAAGTAAGAAAAATTGAACAGAGATTTCTTCCCTTTCCCACAAACATCCCCACATACAATTAAAAGCATTCACCCATTTATGCCCGATCTATTTGGGCTGTAAGGTTGGAAGGGGATAATAATACTTTGAGAGAAAGCTAGAGATGATTTGGGGGCCATGCTATGCATTATGAGAAACATGCATCAGCATTGCTAAACTGGATTCTTTTATATAAGCAGCTGCAAGTCTCTATATCTGGATGATGCTCCCAGTCTGGATGTGGCTGTGGCAATAGACTTCACGTGCATGTACAAAATTCTATTCCTTTTTTAATGTTTTAATTCATCCATGTTGTTTTTATTTCAGATAAATGCAATTTATTCCTACTGTGATGCTCTAAAATGAATATGTAAATTGAATTACTAGATAACCAACTATAGTGGTTTTGTCAAGTATGATGGGCAAAACTCCAGATTGCATGCATATAATTTACAAAGTACTGTAAGTCATCTTCATTGTGTGATTTTGAGTAAAAAAAAACAGAATCCAAAAGGGGAAAAAAAAACCCTATCTGTAAACTGCCAAGAGTTCATTTAATGAGCAACTAAGAGCTGTGAAGTACACAAACTCCAAGTCTTGCTGCAGGAAGTCAGAAGGTTCTCAGAAACTTGCTGCTTCAAAGGTGAGAGCCAAAAGCAGCTACTTACAATGCAGTGGGGTGCAGTCAGCCAGCAAGCAGGGAGTTATGAAGATAGCACATTAGGAAAGGGGAGAAAAAAAGAGAGGAGGAGACACCTGGTTACCACATTAAAGGAAACATCACAAGTCTTCTAAAACAAAAGCAGACTGTTGAGAAGCTCAGAGGAACAGTCTTTCCTCTTCAGAGCTCCACCTTCCATCACCTCAGAGCTCTTCCTCCAAAGGTGATGAAGAGAATTGATTTCTATAACTTTTCCTGCCATACAAGAGCACGGGACACCTGGCTTTGAAGCAAGTCCGGCCTTGCTCCTTTTGCGAGATCTGTGCCTGCATCCTAAACTGGAGTCAAACTATGTTTCTGGCCTGTTTTTACAAATAGTAAAAGGCCGAGAAGTAGAGTGGATATTCTGGTGGTGTTCATTGGTCTTCAAAAGCAGCCAAGTAATTATGATACAGCTCTTTAATATTCATATCTTTGCTGTACATTTTGGTTAAGCTTTACTCTTCAAACATGTACAGTCTTCTAAATCAATGGTTGTTAGAAATATGCTACTTTTCCTAAGGACCTATAAATAGACAAGCTTTTTCTGCTTAGCTGAGAGGGTAGGTAAGTACAAATTAGAGATAAATGAGCTAGGGCTCCTATGAATGTTTTGGGTCTATTCTCAATCGGTCCAGCAGCGAAGAGTTTTATAGGATTGGGACACTTTTCAATGTATCTATCTGATGATGCTCCAGCAATTTTTAAAGCTCTGTAATAGAGTCATATGGCTTATACTTTATACATATTAATACCTTAAGATTAGGCCACAGAAAAGTACAGCGAGGTCTATATATTCACTTTGTGACATTTTTGCTTCAATATATTTTTCAAGTTCAAATGTGAACTTACCATTCCTTCTCTCATCACCTTTTTTTAATATAGAAAACCATCATATCCAACTACCTCCTTAAGCCAGCCTGGAGTCTTTTAAAAAAAAATTAAATTCATTTCTCTTCTGTACTCCTATGTTTAGCTCATCATATAACTAAGTCACTTCTGAACTTGGCATGGAATGTTAAAACAGACTCTTCTAGTTGATCTTCTTGGCTGAAACTCTGTATGTTGGTCATCTCTTTCCTTGATTACTGCAGACTTCACTCTGATTCCTATGATCTCAGCGTGAAATCTCTCAATACCTATTTGACATTCTGCTGCCCAGATCATTCACTTCTCTCATTACTCTGACTTCTTTGGTTTCTTGTACCCAATTGGGTCCTATATAAACCCCCTAATGTGTAGATTTGAACTCCTATAGGATTGTCATCCCCCTTCCACAAATATTTCTTTGTAGTTTTCTAAAATAACTCTTCATGATTTTTCACTTTGCTGTTCAAAGGTTCTTCTCTTCTGCCAAAGTTCTCGTTCTGCTTTCCCCTTTCCCCCGCTCTTCTATTTTCAGCACCTTTTGTAAAATATTTTGTTCCCTTTGTTCTTGTTCTTCCCTCCATGGAAAGCATCTATTTTCATACACTACAGAGTTTCCAACTAAGGAGCATCAGTAGCACAGCCACAGCATCTAATGGCATCTTAGTAAGCTATATGGTCCTGCTTCATCTCATATCCTTATGTTTTAAAAGTTAATGGACAATAAGAATTATCCACTTAAAAGCAATGTGCTATTTGCCTGCCTGAGGTACACTGTTGAGTGTTTACTTTTTCTGAACACATGGAGGCACCCTAAGATAAGAGATCTAGCAAGCCCTCCTCTCACAATTCTGAAAGGCCATTATACTCTCATTCTTTTCAAAGTCTATTATGTCCAGGTCTGGTTCTGCCACCAACTTTTGTATAGTTTATTGAGCCACTTCCAATGCACACCACCAGACCTAAGCAGAACTTTGGTTTATTCTAAGTTGCATGCCCATATATATATATATATATATATATATATGTCAAAGCCATGCCCAAACTGTACCGTGTCTTTTATAGATGGGTGGTTTCCGGTAGATGTTACTCTCTGCAGCAGCTGGAGGTAAAGAAAGAAGAATAATGAAAGAAAGAAGGAGATAGCAAAAGAGGGGAGCCAGGGTGTGAGGCTTAGAGGTACAGGAACCTGCCTGTCATTCTTGAAGAGGGGTGGTGGGAATCTTCTCCGTATCATTTTGGCAGCAGAAGTAAAAACATATATAATATAGAAAAGGTTAGCATGATCCCTATACTAGTCACATGAGCCAGCAGATTTGCAAATAAAATTGCCTGCCCAAGATTACCACTGCCTGCTTAATTCGTTTGATACTTTCCCATCTTAAGATAAAACAGCCTTATCTTAAATACCTGCAGAGCGAACTTAGGCTGGGAGATGGTTTAATGGAGGGAAGAAGGAATTAATCCTCTTTGTGAGCTATTTCAACAGCTATAAGACAGTGAATGTGTGCATGCACAAGAGGTCATGCTGTGAGCATGCTCACTACTGACAGCATGCAGGGTCAGGCAGAGAGAGTTGGTAGCTGGCCTCAGCTCCAGAGATGGGAAGGCCTCCTTTGGTGAGTGCTAACGGCCATTGTCTCCTTGGCTGGCAATGGCACAAGATGATTTATGAGTTGGTTACCTAGAGATACCGGGACAAAAATCCCATCCTTGTTCAGGAGTCAGACATATTCTCTTCAAATAAGAGAGAAGCAAAGCAAGCTGGGAATAGGAGCTACTCTATCAGCACAGAAGCTTACTGATGGGCTGATCCGGTGTGTAGGCAAAGGGGCCATCCATAAAAGACACAAGCAAAAGCTACAGGAGCAGTAGCCATCACAATGACCGTTTCAGTAGGGCTAATGATGAAAGGGGCATACTAGGGCAAGGAAAATTCTAGAAGGCAAATCAAGGCAATTCAGGCCAGTTACATCAGCTGATCATGCCTAATTCAGGTAAGTTTCACTTTCCTGCTCTATGTCTCTCTGGAGATGCCTTGCAGAATACACTAAGGTCAGGAGATTGTAACAAACATGTGTAAATACTTAACCCCAAACTGTAAATTTCAAGCATTTCTACAAGGACCAAAATCTATCTGGAGTTTGATAACTTAGGAGATGAATGAAAAATAATCAAATCCCAATGCTGAACTTTATCAGCTGACGGACTCTATCATGTGTGACCTTAATGGAAGCCAATGAGATCCACATTGTTATTTCAGGCTGCATGGAAAACAAAGAGCTTCTTCTTCTTCTTCTTCTGTGTCTAGATCAAACTTTAAACTGCCAGAATGAAGCCACCTTCTTGGCTTTGTCGTTGGCCCAAAATTATCAGAACAGACCAAGAGCGAAACCTAGAAAGTAGACTGTGATTCCATTCTGGTAGGAAGATGTTGCCCTAATTCTAGATCAGGGTTCTCCAGAGTGGTCAATTACTGTTGTTTTATCGCTATTGTTTTTATTCACAGTACTATTAGTTAAATTAGTATTTATTAAATTATGTTCATATAATACATGTTTGAGGGTTGACGAACAATCTATAACTTCATGAAGGGTTTGATGAACTGAAGAGTCCGAGGACTCCTGTTCTAGAGTGAAGGAAGGAAGGCTCCCACCGCTGCCAGCTTTGGCACAGGAATGGTCCTTACATGTTCTGACCAAACAAATGAGGCTCAATTTACCTTGTGAGCAAAGCTGGTTGCAGATTGTGCAGGCGGGCAAGTGGGGAAGGCATTCAGGTCTCTACTTGCAGCCTGACAAGGGACAGAGGTTGGCTTCCCTCCCTCCCCCTCTGCAGGAGGGGTGGGGCAGTGGCCCTTACCTGGGTCTCTGCTGGAGGGGAGCAGCCACCTGGCAAGTCCAGAGAGATCTGGGGGAAGGGTGCAGCGGGCCCTGAGGGGAGCAGGAGTATAAGATAAATTATGTGTCAAAGATGTGGGGTGTAGAAAAGCTCTTAGCTGACAGACAAGCTTTACCCTCTGGCCCTTGAGGTAGGAGAAGAGAAGGAGAGGAAGAGGAGAGTCTTTCCTTTGTACAGGGGGCAGGGGAGAGGGAGATTTTAGAGAAGGAGAGAAGGCTGCAGGTCTTGTTTATGGATGGCCTCTACCATGCAGCTGTAGCTTGCTGCGGCCAGCTTACCTTAGGCTGGCAACAGCACTACTCATGCAAATAACACACTTGGCACAAGCATGCAGGCTAAAAAAGAAAAAAAGAAAAAAAGATCCCATACAGCACTCCTTCACTGGCTGGCCAGAGGCCTCCAGAGCCTACCTGGAATGTGGAAATGCTTAGGAGCTTGGTATGAGGTTGGTGTAGAAGACCTCACATCTAACTGGCTATAGTAGGGGGAGCTGCGTCCACTCTCTGTCCCTTGAAAGAGCAGATTGGAGGGAGCAGCAGAGAAGAAAAGAGAGAGGCAGAGGAAAATTGATGTTAAAAACAGTATTTTAGAAAATTAGCAAGCCATCTGTGAATTTATGGTGGGAGTACATGGGTGGAGGGAGGTGGTGGTGATGGCGGTGCTGATTCTTTCAACACATAACAAGAAGCCTGGGTTGTTCCAATCATTCCAAAAGTATCTCAAATTCAAAAGAACAGGGTTTTGAATTTGAAACAAATTTCTGAGCTGGCAAAAGGGGTGTTCCTTGTTCAGAACACTTCTGGAGGGGTTGGAAAAACCCACCACGAATTCAGGACAAATATTTTGCACATCTGTAGTTGCTTCCCGTATCATCTGCTTCTTTCCATTTCTACTCTGCCACAGAATTGCCACTCTGAATTTGCTTAGAGAAATGAAAATGGAGCATGACAATGGAGTGAAGTTCATCACAACTCTTTGGTATCCTGAAGACAGTAAAAAACAGAGCTAGACACTTTGCCTACCATTCTGTTAAGGAAAGATCCTATGCAATGGAGGACACTGTACCAATGTGACCCTCCTTGTCTCTCTGATTTCACGTTCAGGCCATTCTGGATATAGAAAATGCTTTGGCAGCATGTATGTCCCTTGGAGAGAAGTTGGTCTGTCCTTCTAAGGATGTGTTAAAGCTGAGTTCCGTTGGACAAATGTCTTTATTTGAATCCTGATGGAGACAGCCATGCCCTACCTGAGCGGTAATAATGATGTGGAGAGCGTGGGATGGTGGGAGATATGCCTTGGCGACTGTAGGTGGGTGAGTCTATGTAGCCTGGGCTGGATGCTCGCCTCTGCCTGATGTCCATGCTGTCATAAATATCCTGCAAAAAATGCAAAACGTTGTTCATAAAAGATCCAGTCCCAGGAGGGTCAAGATGTGTGTACATTAGCATGCATCCTGGCCCTCTGAATATTATATTCCTTTCCCAACTGAGGGCATCTTTTCCCAATGTGCACAAATATATGACACCACAAAGATAATATGCTTTGCCCAGAGCATATTTCATTTAATAGCATGGGGGGGGGAGGGGGAGACCTTCTACTGGAGGTTTTTGCTAACCCGGCTCTCCTCAAATTCTCTTTCAGCTCTCATTGCATGAACCCTAGAGATGTGAGCCTGCAATTAGTCTTACGTGCTGTGTGATTACCTGAGAATATGGAGACAAGGTTCCAAGAGACTACAAGTGACAGAAGGTCAGAGACAAATCGCCAGGGAATAAAGAGCAGGGGGAAAAAGAGATAGAGAGCAATTGATTACAAGCTGATCTAATGTTTGTGCATCACAAGCCAGTTCCCCCAAATTCACTTTACTAAACTACAACCTTCTCAGAACTGCCAAGGCATTGAGAAAATTTAGGAGAAAGAGATTCTGAAACACCAAAGAAAGAGAAGACCAATCCCATAACTTTCCCTAGGATTGTGAGAAAAGCAGCAAGACAGCTCAGAATTTCATTTCCCTTCAATTATATTCTTGTCACCTCAAAGAGATGTATGTGCCTGCTTGGATTAACCTAGATTAATTAGCTGCTAATTGAGCCCTTTTCTCATGTGCTCTCCATTTTACAATGGTTTCTTTAAGTAACTGAGAACCAAATCATTGCGTTTGAACAAACCTAGCTCTGAAAGTAGTGCACTTAAGATAATATACTCAGTTTTTAGGCAGCACATAAAATAAGAAATGAACCTTAAAGGGATTCTCTTAGAGCAATTATATGTGGAAGACATGACAAGGGCTGATGCGTGAATGTAAGAAAACAGTGGAGGACCACTGTTATACAATTTTCTTGTATAAGACTCACATCTTCCTGGAAGGATATGACAAACATGTAGCAATTAAATATTTGCATGGTTCCCTCTTAATCATATTTTTGAAATTAACGCAGAAACATGCCTACAAGTTTATTTAAGATGCTCCTCCTTAAATTATTAAAAAGTGTCTTTGGCACAAATTTGCTTTGCAAAAGTAGGACTAGCTCAAATACAACAAAAAGCAAAATATTAAATGGCATCACTTTTTATTTTAAAAAAATTCTTAGACCATTCCTGAAGGTCTAATTGCACCAAACTGGTTCATTTAAGAACAAGCATAGTCCAGAGCAGGGGTGTTAAACTCGCAACGTCACATAATGTGTCGCGACATATCACAACTTTTTTTCCATTGCCGGCAATGGGGTGGGCGTGGTTTCAGCATGATGTATCCGGCCCGCGGGCTGGCAGTTTGACATTCCTGGTCCAGAGCACAGGTAGTCCTTGCTTAGTGACTACAATTTTGTTACTAAGTGATACATTCATTAAGCAAGATATCATGTAATTGCGGCAGACTTTTGACTTCATTTCTACTGGAGTCATTTAAGTGAGTCACCATAGCTTGTTAAGTGAGAAATCATGTGACTACCACATGTGATTTTACTGCCGGCCTCCCCATTGTTTCTGCTTGTTGGAAGCCAGATGCAAAGCACACAAATGGCAATTGTCTGATCACAGCATATTGTGACAGTCATAAATGCCATCACAACTTCAAAAGATGGCTAAACGAGGCAATCAATAAGTGAGGTCTATTTGCATTGCTGTGCAAATAAGAAGCATTCTGAAGAAGCTCCTTAATTGCTGAAGTGGCAGAAAAGGCAGCTGAAGTAGTGCTGGCAAAGAAGTCACTAGAACTGAACACAGATTAAGTGCTCAGGTTCAAGCTTACACCATGGTATGATGAGTGGCAAAAGAGCAACATTTTTCCATGGAGCCTAATGAAGTAGACAGAGTCTTCTGTGATATCAGCTCTGCCACTTGTGAAGTAGATCCCTGCTGCTCCAGGTGGCTGAAATCCTCCAGAGAAGAGTCAGAAGGATAGAACAGATAGCTAAATGTCTAGATAGGCATGGCATATAGGTGTGAAAGAGGTTCTGATGCAACCTCTACTCAAGAAACCTGCTCATGAGTAAGTAACTATCCACCATCTCAATCCTCCTGTCCTTTATCCAGGAACAGGAGGGTGGGAATAGAAGGGTGGAGAATGTTTGACAGTAACTTAGTTGTTGAGGCAGCCCTTGATGAAGTTGACCCCTGCATTATGGGGTGTCTTATAATTTGATCCTCTTTATTAGGTCACTGGTAGAGATTATCCACTATATGGATGATACTGAGTTTTACACTTCTACCTTGGGCTGAACAGGAGATGTTGTTAAGATCCTTCCCAGTGCCTGGAGGCTATTAGGGACTGAATGGAGAAAAATGGATTTAGACTCAATCCCAGCAAAAGAGTATGACTGTAGGTTTAGAAATTGAGGGATTTAATAGAATTTTGTCCTTGGCACTGGACAACTTCATATTCCCCTAGGCCAGTGGTTCTCAACCTTTTTAATGCCGCGACCCCAACCGGTCGTAAGTCGAGGACTAAACCGGTCGTAAGTCGAGGACTAAACCGGTCGTAAGTCGAGGACTTTCCCTGCCCGGGAGCGCCACGCATGCGTGGTTCCGCCCCCTGCGCCGGCCGAGGCATAGCTGGCAAGCGGCAGAGACGGAGCAGGCCGACCACCAGCTGGCCCAGCCCAAGGGAGGTAAGGCACCCGCCGGAAAAGGGGAAAAATGGCGGACAAAAAAAATGGCAGACAGCCTTGCTTGGCGACCCCCATGAAATGGTCGATTGACCCCAAATGGGGTCCCGACCCACAGGTTGAGAACCACTGCCCTAGGCAGAGGTCATTTATAGTCTGGGTTCTTTAGGACCTACAATTTTGTATGAAGAGCAAGTAGAGGCAATGACTAGGAGACTGTTGTACAGCACTATCTTGTGCATCACTTACTATCATTTCTAACTTGGGAGGCTTTGACAACAATTACCTATGCTTTTTTCATGTTTGGAGAACTTGCTGTACATCAGACTGTTCTTAAGAAGCTACAGTTGGTTCAGAATGCAGTGGGTTGAGTATCAATGTGTGTGCTGTGTTTCACCCATGTTACACCATTACTTTGCGAGCTATGCTAGTTCCTGGCAGGTTGCTGGGTGGAATTGAAGTTGTTAGACATATGGTCCTTTATGGTTCAGGACATGCATTTGTGTGGGACTGCCTTTTCTGCTGGAATGTACCCATCCGTTAAGGTAGAAAAGGCTTGCTCAAGATCCCATCCCACTGATTTCAGGGAGTCTGAGAATGAGTCCTATGTGTTAGGCCACCTCCTCTGGAAGAGCCAACTCCTAGAGACAAGGGTTGCAGCATGCCAACAACCAGTCCGCAAAAACAAGCTAAGCCCCATCCGTGGGATGCAGGCAGCATACAAAACCACGCCACGCCCCCCCGGTCTGCGGAAAAACCTTTCTCCACGGAACCGGTCCCTGGTGTCCAAAAGATTGGGGACCTCTGTTCTAAAGAGCCTTTGGGAAAACTACTGTAGATACTTTAATGACTACTAAAAAAGTAGCATTGAGGTGTGTTTGGATTAGTATTGTTACAATGCCTGTCAAGTTTAATTTATTCCTAGTTCATGGAATTTGACAGCTAGATACTTGGCTAAAAAGACTCATATTGCAACATTGGAAAGATAAATGTATGGCCCCATTTATTCAATGGATTGAAAATTTGATTACACTTATTATGTATAAGCATACTGCATAAAGATGTAAAGTTTGTATATAATGAAATATTTTATTTATTTATTTATATTTATTTATTTATTTATTTAATTTATATGCCACCCATCTCACTGTCGAGAGATTCTGGGTGGCTTACAAACATCGTGAAAACAAAAGTACAAGACATTAAAAGATGAAATATTAAAAGGAACAGAGATTAAATAAGTTAAAAAAAATACTACTGGGCGGAGGTGGGATCTTCTTTTTAGTCCACTAACCAACATTCCTCCAATATGGAATGTCCTCACTGGGCCCAGTCAACAGAGCCAGGTTTTGAGACTCTTACAGAAGGCCAAGAGGGTGAGAGTGGACCTCATCTCAAGGGGCATGGTTTTTCCAAGTGGAGGGAACCACAGCAGAAAAGGCCCTTCTCCTGGACCTCGCTAGGTAGAATTCCTTGACCACAGCATGGGATCCACAGCATGTTCCTTCTGCCGGAATGAGTGGGGCAGTCCAATACTACTGAAGTGATATGGTTCCTCAGTAGCTTGGACCGACACCATAAAGGGCTTTAAAGGTCATAACCAATACCTTCAATTGGACCTGGAAACAGACCAGCAACCAGTGCAGCTTGTGCAACAATGGTGTTACATAGGTCACTCTAGAGCTCCCTAGAACCGCTTGGATGGCTGCATTTTGCACAATCTGTAGCTTTTGTATACTCTTCAGGGATAGCCCCATGGGACTTTTTTAATACAAAAATATACAATAAGTTAAAAACATAACCATATAAGTGTTTATATTCCATTTTGATTGATTTAAATATATCCTGGCTTCCTTGAAGATGTTAAGAAAAAGTCTCGTGCCTTACTAATAGCACTTCTTTATAATTCCAAAAGTTGTCGGGGGGTGAAGCTCATGCCTTCATTTGCCAGGGAAACATGGAATATAGGGCAAGGCAAAACTCATTGATTCTTTCTCTCATGCTCCCAGTCCCCAGTGAGATATATGAGGGCAGCTGGATCAATGGATATCATCTGTGAGAAACTGGGATAAGGAGCTTAACAAATTTGTGATTTGATGCGATGGTTAATAAGGGGCTGTATTAATTTTGTTGCTTCAGTCATTTATTGCTATAAAATATTTCTGATAAGGGGTGGTCGCCAATTACTAAAAATCCTGTTGCTTTGTAGCTCTCCTGCCTTGTGCTGTCTTCTGCCAAAGGTCCGGTATGCTTCTGTCAGAAACAGTTCTGTTTAATTATCCATTCTTTTTTTCAGCAGAAGCCAGAAGGCTGACACTGGACTGGCTCAGCCTAGATATATACCCCACCAGTAACCTAAAGCAAAAGCAAAACCTTTTACAAACATACTGCAGTAACATTTCCAGATCGGTCAGAATCTGATCTCTAGCCCCATAAAGCACAGACTCACACTAGCAGACCTGCCTCATTTTCCATTGCACCCACTGAGACATCCATCCTTCTCAGCTCAACAAGGAGGTGTTGACGTGTTAGACATAAGACCTGTCCAGTTGCATTTGAAGCCGAGGCATAATCTTTGTACTTTGTTCTATTAACCACAAGCAAATTCTTATTAGATTCATTCTTAGCCCTATGTTATTCTATATGCAAACTCCTCATGTGGCGCTTTTTTTTTTGTTTGGTTCCATATGTTCTGTCTATCCAGGCATTGTATATAGTTAAGGTTTAGCAACCATCTATGATTAAATAAACAATAGTGTAATGTTTGTCTTCAGTCCACTTTCCAGTCTATATTTGGAAAGTGCTTTTGTGTTTTCCCAGCAAATAGTCGAACCTATGCTTTCAGATCAATCTTACCTGGATACCATTTTGGATGTTTCTTTTTTTTGGAATGAGAGATGGCTATTGTTAATCTCAAGCATTCTCATTGAAATTAATGGGTTTTACAGCCAGAGGATAGAGACAAGTCTCTGCCTCCAACAGAGACTTCATGCATTGTGTACAATCCAGGTGAAATGGCTTAGAAACTGTACCTCCCCATAGCTATATCTCTCCAGTGTTTCATCCGAAGTGTATCTGTGATAAGGCTCATAAGAAATGAGGTCAGGGCGTTGCACCTCGTAGATGGCTTTAATCTTGGGAAGAGCAGCCAAATCTTTGTAATTAAGGATTTCATTATCCACTTTAGCCTATGGAAAGGGAAAGATATCATAGACAACCACAGAAAGAAAAAAGGAACAGGCACTTGAAACGCAGAGGAGAAAGCAAGGTTGAAGAAAGCTTCAGAGCAAACAGGGACAGATACTTACGATGAAGGTGAAAAGAAGAAAGGAAGGAATTTTGAAGGGAATGCCAGGGCTATCCCTGTGTAGATGAAGCAACAGTGGGAAGGAGCAGTTGGCTCAGGATTGAAAGTGGTGCCAGGCTTTGCTTTGACTACATGCATCTGAATTCCTCTGTAAAACAGATGATGCTCAAAGGCACAGTGTGGCATTAAGCAGACAGATATTCAGGGATGGGAACAGACAACTCAGGCTGAACTTGCCAGATGCTTTCCTTGGCACATATTTGGCTTGGAAATCTGTTCCAAATCTGAAGGGGAACAGTCCTCAATAGATATTTTATTTTATCGGTTGATCTCTTCTTTTCATCTCGTCTAGGATTCACAGGGCATGCACTTCCAAACAACTCCCATGGGAGCTGCCAACCTCAATTCTTGGTTTTCCGTGTTGCTTCTGCCCCATGTTGTGTATACTTACACAAATGACTCGGTTGGGAGAACCAATGCTGGAGCCAGGAGGGGATATGGATGTCTCTGAAGTTCTTCTGTGCTGTGTACACAAAAACCGACAAGTTACTTGTTAAAATTTCCTAGACTTTGCTTACACGTAGTACTGAAGAAAAATTTCAAGCCATGCTGATCAGAGTTGCCAATATAGTAATGGCAGAAAAATCACATACCTGCACCTATTCCTTCTGTTCAAAAAGCCTTAATCCCAATATATTTGGCTGCACTTTGCTACTTGCCACTCTAGGCTGCTAGCTCACTTTCTCATTCCATGCATATCATGAACTCTATTTCAAAATTAAATGTTACAGCCAATGCTATTAGTTACTACACCTTACATCTCCCTCAATTACTTTCAATTAAAGCTAGTATGCTAGAGGGCCTAACAAGAAATTATAGTGTAAATGAGCCTTTCATCAACTTTCCTTTTGCAGTATGTTACTTTCCAGTAACGTTTGGTAAAAACCAATCATTTGGCACCTGTGCTCTCCAGTTCATTGCATGACGTTGGCAACCACTCAGTATAATGAAGAAATGTCACTTGCTTTCTTTCCTAGACGCTATTGAGGAGGTACAGTACAGGTAGTCCTCGGTGTACGACCTCAACGGAGCCCAATTTTTCTGTTGTTAAGTGAGACATTTGTTAAGTGAGTTTTGCCCCATTTTACGACTTTTCTTGCCACAGTTGTTAAGTGAATCGCTGCAGCTGATAAGTTAGTAACCTGGTTGTTAAATGAATCTGGCTTCCCCATTGATTTTGCTTGCCAGAAGTTTGCAAAAGGGCATCACATGACTCTGGGACACAGCAAAGGTCATAAATATGAACCAGTTGCCAAGCATCTGAATTTTGATCACGTGATCGTGGGGATGCTGCAAAGATTGTAACTATGAAAAACGGTCATAAGTCACATTTTTCAGTGCCGTTGTAACTTTGAACGGTCACTAAATGAACTGTTGTAAGTTGAGGACTACCTGTACAGAATGAGGTGTTTGTGTATGAAACTGAAACAGCTATGCATCTTCTGTAATGTATAGTTGTGTCCTGAGTCTCCCTGGCAATTGTCTCCAGTTTTCCCCGATGACTGACTAGATTGGCTATATACAGATCTACTTTATGGGCTTGGATAGAAAGATGGCAGCTGTACAATGTTATATAGAAAAGTAATTTGCAGCTTGGACAGAAAATGAGGTTACCATAGCTACACTG